>NW_006921924.1:1151020-1152905 GCF_000298275.1 Orycteropus afer afer
CCTGAGTTTTCCCTCCTCACCTAATCCCTTCAGCTGATTGCTCTTCTCTTTGGCTCCCTGGGTTTTACCCCTTTCTCCTGCTCTTCCGGCCTGCTACTCTATGCTACGCCTGTGCTTACCTTGCTCCCGGAGACCCGGTCCCTCTCGGGCGTTCTCAATATATTTTGGAAGTATGTTAGGCTGAAGAAACAGTGATTTCAAATTTATGAAGATAAGATGGAGATCTATGAAAAAGCAGGACTTTGCCTCACCCAGAAGACATTACTGCATTTCACTGGCAGGTTAGCAATATCATGAGGCTGAAATCACACTCCTAAGAAAGACCTTCTGCTCAAAGAGATTTCCCACAAACAAGGGCCATTTCTATTAACTCTGATCCTACTTCCTAAGCATCCAATGCTGGATTTGTGGTTGGTAAACATAGACGTATTTCAGATCATGGCTTACCTATGAACATATAGCAAAAGCCCAAGGTTTTGTTTCTAGTTTTGTGGTTGTTTTTCCCCTGCTTGTCTTATTCTGGGGTACAGAGGTACCAACTGAGCAATGCTTCAATTTTCCTTGGAAAGATGGGAGCCAGATGTTACAAGAAATTGAATTAAATCTACAGTTGAGGTTCAGTACAAGTCCTACAGATCCAAGTCTGTCCTATCCACAGATTTCAAGGAAGTCACACAACTCACAAATTGCAAATCAGTCACTTAGATGAGCAGACTCCGAAGGAGAATGAATGGCATAGTAAACGTAGCTTTTCAAGGAAGTTTTTGGCAGTGAATGGCTGTAATTGACCAACTTTCCACATTTCTGCCCCCACATTAAGAAGATTCTTCATGTAACTGTGAATTGAGAATCTGAATATACTAGTACGTGTATTTCACCATAGCTAGTCTGTAAGGCTATACTGTGTGTCGGAGAGGATCAACTCACCAGGACAAGTGCCCCTCTGCAACAAAATCAAGTTGACCAGTTTAATCCTTCTCCCTTTGTATCCACTTCTATTGCTTCTCTCAAGTCTAGAATGCTCTGCTTTCTTCCTCATCCCACCTCATCTAGGTACTTCATCACCTTGTAAGATCTTTTATATGACTACTCTCAATGCAGGGATCGAGGTGAGGGGAGGGAACCCAGGCCAATCCCCACAAGTGGCAAGGTGGGAAAGCATGGGAAAGGAGAGGATAAAGGCCAGGGGGCCGGGACAGAGTGAGGAAGCAACAGCAGGGATCCAGGTTAAGGGAGGTTAGAGAGGTTTCAAACAGCTAAGGGAGACAAACTTGTCTGTCGGTTTGTCCTACTGTGGTGATGTGTTGCTGTAAGTCTTGAGGCTGTGCCACCGGTGTTTCAAACCCAGAGGGGTGCACATGGCACACAGGTTTCAGTGAAGCTTGAACACTGAGACAGACTAGGAAGAAGGAAGAGGCCATCCACTTCTCAAAGAATTGGCCAAGGAAAACCTTATGAATAGCAGAGAAACACTGTCAGATACATTACTGCACAACTTTATGAATAGTCTGGAAACATTGTCCAATACAGTGGAGGATGAGTCACTTAGGTTTGAAGGATCTCAAAATAGGACCAGGAAAGAGCTGCATCATCAGAGTAAAAGCAGCCTTACTGATATGAATAAGGTAAAGCTTTAGAGACCTCCATTTGCTGACACGTCAAAACTCAAATTGAGGAGAAACAGCTACAAACATCCATTAATAATCTGAACATGGAATGTACAAAGTATGAATCTAGGAAAATTGGAAGCTGTCAAAAATGAAATGGAATGCATAAAGATTGATATCCTAATTGAGCTGAAATGGACTGGTTTTGGCCATTTTGAATCAGACAACCATATGATCTACTATGCTGGGAATGACAATTTGAAGACGAATGGCATGGC
>NW_006921924.1:1153670-1160132 GCF_000298275.1 Orycteropus afer afer
TTCTTCAGGTTCTCTCATTTGGATGTCCCAGAGGTTCCTCAAACTCAACAAGTATAAAATAGAACCCATTATCCTCACCACCCTTACCTCCTGCAAGTGAATGGCACCAAGGCAGATAAATAAGGAGTGAGAAAAACTGGCACAAAAGTACAGGGTCAAGCTGTCTAGAAGAGGGCCCAGGACCTGAACACAGATCCTGTTTAAAGATTTTTAATTACTTGCCCTTGCTAGGGGCATAAATTTTTTTTTCAACTCGGTTAAAACTTGCTCTCAGTAACACTGAGTGTTATCACTATCTGTCTAATCTGCCAAGCCAGAAACCTAAGAGGCATCCTTGACTCCTTCCTTTCCCTTAGTCTCCATGAATGACGCAGGCCAGTCAGTAAAATATAGTTAGCATGTCTCAAATCCCATAGTGCTCAGTGTGTAATCCCTGGACCAGTGGCATCAGCATCCCCTGGTAACTTGTTGTTGTTGTTGTTGTTGTTGTGTGCCGTCGAGTCAGCCCCGACTCATAGCGACCCCTCCTTGGGTTTCCAAGGCAGTATCACTATGGAAGTAGGAACTTGTTAGAAATGTAAATTCTTAGGCCTACCACCGGCCTACTGAAACAGAAACTCAGTGGTAGGGTTCTGCAATTGTGTTTTAATAAGCCCTCCAAGAAAGAAGGGTTGCTTATGCTCAGGGGGCAGGAGTGTATGGAGGGATGGACATTGGGAAGAGGTAACTATGGGGAGGAAGTAGGAGGGGAGCTGTTGCATTGTGGTAAAATGTGGTCAATGACGTGAGACCAAGTATATGTGAACTGCTGTATGGATAGTGAATTTGCTCTGTAAATCTTCACCCAACTCACAATAAAAAATAAATAAATAAATAAAAATAAGCCCTCCAAGTGATTCTTGTGCTCGCTCAAGTTCAAGAACTTCTGTTCAAATCAGTCAATTCCAATCATCATTATCCCACTGTTAATTACCACCTGGCCTTCATCATTCTCATCTGGGCTATAACAATGATCTCCCAATTGGTTTCCTGGCCTTCAGTCTTGCCTCCACCCACCCATCCTTCATACTATCACAAGTCTGATTCCTCTAAATCACAAATGTGCTTATTAAAATCCTTCCACACTTGCTCTCAAGGAGCTCTGGTGAGGCTGTGATTAAAGCATTGAAATGCTAACCAAAAGGTCAGTGGTTCGAACCACTAGCCACTCCATGGGAAAAAGATGAGGCAGTCTGTTTTCATAAAGATTTATAACCTTGGAAACCTCATGAGGCAGTGCTACTCTGTCCTAAAACCAAAACTCACTGTGATTGAGCCGATTCTGACTCATAGCGACCCCCAATGGGTTTCCAAGGCAGGAAATCTTTATGGAAGCCCAGTCTTCCTTCTGCAGACTGGCTGGTGGGTTTTAACCACCAACCTTCTGGATGGCAATCTGATGCCTTAGGCACTATGCTACCAGAGCTCCTTTCTACTCTGTCCTACAGGGTTGTTAAGAGTCAGAATGACCTGATGGCTGTGGGTTGGGTGATAGTATAGGTATCCCCCTCTTTTGGAAAGTTCATTTAATGCCACTTTGCTTTTACCAAAGACCTACATTAGTACTTGTTTTCACTACCTGAAAATAATCTGAAGAGGATTTTTGCTTTTACAAATTAAGGCAAAACGTGAAGCTAGCACTCAGTGTCCACTTTGCAGTGAGGAGTTAAAGAGACCGTGTGCACCGGAGCAGCGAGAGTGGTGTCGCCAAGCTCCTTCCTCGGGAACTGCCCTCAGTATCTCAGCATCAAGCCGCCATAGCTTTGAACTGCGTCTGTGAATGCTACATATTAGTGTTAGCTTAGGTTTGATGTGCTTTTTGGTAAAGTTTGGTTCAGTTATATCTTGGGTCTGGGAACACTCAAAAATTTCTCCCATATACATTAACAGTATTTGCTTCTTCACTTCATGCCATTTTGGCTTAGGAAACGCTTCCTTCATAGGAACTCTCTCCTTTTGGATAGCAGTAGAAACCTATAGTGCGAGCAGTACTTCACATTTATTGAGCATTTACTATGTTATATGCTAGACACTGTGCCAAGTGCTTTATGTGTTTTGTATAAGGACATTTAAACTACACAACCACTCTATGATACAGGCACAATTATTATCCCCATTTTAGAGATGAGGAGACTGAGGTCTAGAGAGATTATACTTAATCTACTTGCCTAAACTGCGCAGCCAATATGTGGCAGATTTGGATTATTTCATGTACTTAAACTCCAAAGTGCATGCATTTAACCTCCACACTACAGGGACCAGGTTAGTTAAGGTAAAGAATGAAAGAGCACACTCCAGCTACAAACACAGGAGAAAAAAAGGGGGTGGGGTGGGGAGAGGGAACAGGAGAGATTATTCTGGCTATTCAGGTTACCCTGGTCATCCTGTTTCACACTATACTCAATTCCCAACTTTATGCTTGCCATAAAACCCATGACAGAATAATTTATTGAAAAAGTAGTGTCTGTCTCATTCTCAATGCCTTAAGTGTTCTGTGAAAGAAACACAATTTTCTACTTCATACCTATCCACAAATCTTGTATCCTGCTTTATCAAGGCAGAGGCGGGCAAGGGGAGAAGAAGGGGGCATAAGTCGTCCATAGAAGAAGTGAGAAAAAGGCATGACTTCTCCCTGAGAAGGAGCTCTGGTGGCGTAGTGCCTAAGGCATTTGACTGCTAACCAGAAGGCTAGTGGTTCAAACCCACCAGCCACTCCTGGGAAGGAAGACTGGACAATCTACTTCTGTAGAGATACTGCCTTGGTAACCCAAGGAGGGGTCGCTATGAGTCAGATGTGACTCGACGGCAGAGAACTTGGTTTTTTGGTTTTTCTCCCTGAGATGGGGGGTAGGGGTGACAAGAGAGGTGTCCGGTTTTCTAGGGACCTCACAAATCACTGGGCTTCTGATGGGAAGGCCAGATACGGACATACAGAAGGAATGGTCACCAGACAAATATCCCTGTGTTTCAAGATCAAGATGAACCACACCTTATAGTCATTACAATTGGCTAACAACTAGAGGCTCCTCCCCAAATTTCCTGCACTGGGTAAGCACCTCAGAGTATTTCTTTCCTTTTGCTTTTGTAACAAATTACCACAAACTTGGTGGCTTAAAACAACAGAAAAGTATTATCTTACCATTCTGTATGTCAGGTATCCAAAATGGATCTCCATGGATGAAAACCAAAGTGTGAACAGGACAGGTATGGAGGCTGTCCAAGATAATCCATTTATTTGCTCTTTCCAGCTTCTAGACGCCACTTCCATTCCTGGGTTTGTGCCCCTGTCCATCTATTTAAAACCCAACAGCGATGGACCCAGTCTTTCTGTTGCTGTCATCTCTTTGGTTCTCTCTCCTATGCCTACTTCTTTCACTTTTAAGGGCCATTTTGGTTAAATTGGGCCAACCTTGCTAACCAGAGTAATTTCCCTATCTTAAGGTCAGCTGGTTAGCAACCTTAATTCCATCTGCTACCTTAATTTCTCTTTGCCATGTAATCTAACATATTTACACTACCCCTCCCCACTGCCATTGAGTCGATTCTGACTCACAGTGACCCCCATTGGGTTTCCAAGGCTGTAAACCTTTAGGTAATTAGATTGCCTCACTTTCTTCCCATGGAGTAGCTGGTGTATTTGAACCACCAGCCTTCTGGTTAGCAGCCAAATGCCTTATCCATTACACCACTAGAACTCCTTAACATATTCAAAGGTTCCAGGAATTGGGACATGGGCATCTTTGTGGGGCCATTCTGCCTATCATGCTCAGCAATTCCTGTCCATGTTTTTTTGTTGTTGTTGTTGTTTTTGGCCAGGGAGAAAGGAGACACTGTATGAGATTACATATCTTACTGCCATTCTGAGTATGTTCTGACAGGTGAATCTTTCTTAACTTAGAAAAATACTATGAATGCCATGAGCAAATGGATTCATATGCACTTCACACCTACAACACTTGATTATTTTCTTTCTCTGTATAAGTCACTTTCCACCTCTCCACTATGAGCTTGTGAGTGGGAACTATGTCCCTTATTAATTTTTGGCTTCTCAATACCTAGCATTGTGCCTGGAGTATTGTAGAGACTTACTAAACGTTTATCACAGTAATGAATGAAAAGTGCTTCTTCTGGAAAAGAGTATTTGTAAAGTTGTATCTGTAACTGAGTTCAGAGCTATACAAATCCCAAAAAACGAATCTAGTGCTAAAAGTGGGGGGAGGGGGCGTGGTGAAGCTGAACATACACTATTTTAAAAATCTATTTAAAATAGATCTCAGAGGCATTTATTTATTTTTCCTAATTGGATCATTCATCAATGAAATAAGGAGCAAAAGAAAGAGAACTGCTCCCCTAAACCATATGAATTCTTACTTATATTTTCTTTCAAATCAATAAGGTGAAAGTCACTTCTGAAATATTATGATTCATGAATTTCATTTACTGCTCCTTCTTTAAGTTTGATCAGAATAGCTGTCTTTATATAGTACCAGAATTGTTGATATTTTATTATATTACCACATCTCATTAGTATGTATTAAACACTATTATTTATGGTCTCTACTTAATCTGATGCCGGACAGGAAAATTATTGAATGCTTGGCACCTCAGGAATAGGGCATTTTATAGGGATGAAGAACTGACTAGGAAGAGTCAATGGTCCTCAGCTGCCCCTCAGATCATTAACTCCAAGTGCTTATTTGCTCCCAGGCACTGTCCTGTGCCCAGGTTGTTATTGCTGTGATATGTAGATGAAAGAGAATATATTTTAAATGCTTTAATAGGAACTCAATGCTCATGAAGGATGCCAGATTGAAAGCATTGGAGTCTGAAGTCACTGAGTTGTGCACTTGGCTGGTTCCAGGGTACAGTGAGATGCTTGACCTTGAACAACTATCTAGCTAGAGGAAGAAAGTATGCAATTTGTTCAACCTCAAGAGGTAGACAGAGGATAACATAGCAGTATCCCTAAGTGAATAATTTTTATCAAGAAAGAAAATTTGAGACTACTAACTAAACTTCTTTTTGAATCCATTTACTGTGAAGTCAATACCAATATGTCTCTGTGTGTGTGCCCTTGTATTGAGGAAGTGTTAGATACAAAATTGATTTAAGTTAAAAAATAAAGAAATATCCTATTATCAACTCACTAAACCACTTAAACTAGCAGCAGTCTTTTTAACTATTGTGTGTATACCTACTTTTTCACTTATCGACTACCTTGTTATCCAACATTTCACTTAAAACAACAGTAAAAAATCGATCCAACTATTTTTCACATTAATAATGTATGTTCACCAGTAAAAATTCCTAGGTATGAGGTGAGAATAACTGATTGATTATGACTGAGGTGGTGGTTAAGGTTATGTGTCCAGTTGGCTGGGCAATAATTCTCAGTGGTTATGTAGTTATGTAATGATAATTTGGCAATTGTGTAATGATGTAGTCATCCTCCATTTTCACATAAGACCAATTTTCACATAACAACTTGGTCTTTGAACCCAGCCATGTTGATAAGTGAGGAGTGGGTGTATTCCAATTTAATCGACGATCTTGACTCCTTATTACATACTTGACTGACAGGCAAGGGCTTTTCTACTATACCATGTTGCTTCTCTAAGGGGGAGAAACTAGCTGCTCTTTGAACCTTTTAATTATTTAACATCAATTACTTTCATAACTGTGCATTCTTTTGGCCTATTAGGCATTTTTCTTACATTCTAATCTATTCATTCGCATTAGGTTAGTAAAACTAACACTTGTCACACATTTAAACATTCTTAATATGAAAAAACATCTTTCAGTTAATATTATACAACTGGCAGACTCAGCCTCCAAATTAAGAACACCCTTCTCACAAATGACACCATACATGAAAATCTTGACTTCACATGGTTTATTGCAGTAAGATTTTTTTCTTTTTAATCTGTCATTTTACTTTCTGATCTTACTATTTTTTTTCCTATAATGATATGAACTTTTTAGAAAATAGTATTCCTTTCAAAGCAGTAAATCCAGAGGAATGACAAATAGAACTATGTCAAAACTGACAGATCCATTTTAAAATCCCATTACAGGTTAATTTCAATTGATTAAAACCCAATTAACAAAACCTTTAATGATAAATTTACCCTTATTTTGGAAGATCAATGTAGATTCCAGATATTCTATCTTATATATACTTTAAAAGAAGACATCAAAGGATGCCAGACTTACCACAGATTCAAATCATCCATTTGATTTTTGTATAAATTTAAATGAGAATTCATATTTGAATAATGATGCTTAGTACTGCCAGATATAGTTACCAAAGAAGTGCATTCTACTCCTTACTTACTAAAGTCTGTACATTCACCAATATATTTTTTATAATTTTTATTGTGATTTGGGTGAAAGTTTACAGAGCAAATTCATTTTCCATACAGC
>NW_006921924.1:1160587-1180820 GCF_000298275.1 Orycteropus afer afer
CCATGTTTTCCCATATATTCCACCTAACAGAGAACTGAATACAGTGGCAAACACCCTCTCAATGTTCCTGGTGAAGTGTACCTACACTGGCACATTTATCAGAAGAAAAAGCACAACGACCTTCACCCTGTAGTTGCTCAATAAATACTTATTGGGTAAAAGAGTTGATAGATGGATAGATGAAAGGATAGATAAATAAATTACTTAATCTATTTAATAAATAAATGAACAAAATGCTTTTCCTAAAAATCAAAACATTTATTTTAGAAAACAAATATTTGTCAGTAAAATCTTCCAAATGGAAATATTTGTTCCTTTGATACAGAGAAATGCTATGTCTATCGGTAGTCAGTAAGAAATACAGTGAAACCTGTGAGAGCTGGAACTCAGCAGAACTACCTTGTTTTTCTAGGCCTTACAAGTTTTTCACCTTTGACAGGGTGCAGTCTTACCATTTTTCTATCACTCTCTATTACTGGAAAATATTAGAGTTTTTCTTCTCTGACAACTTTCCACCTTACACAGGTTCGAGCTCTCATGGGCTTACAGCACTAAATGGTTGTGCAAAGATCCTATTGGCCACTTCTGTTCTCACTCACTCTACAGATGCTCCCATTAGCCAGTGAGTCTCACTGGCTTTAGTAGCTGTATATAGAAAAGGTCACAGAATTATTCAAACACCAAGGATAGCCCAGGAGCTCTGGTGGTATAGTGGTTAAGGCATTTGGCTGCTAACCAAAAGGTTTGTGGTTCGAACCCACCAGCCGCTCTGTGGAAGAAAGTAGGGGCAGTCTGCTTCTGTGAAGATTTACAGCCTTGGAAACCCAGTGGGGGTCGCTATGAGTTGGAATCAACTTGATGGCAGTGAGTGTTTTTTTTTTTTTTCTTAAAGGATAGCCCATTTATTTGGTTTTATAAAGATTATCTAACAATTTCAGGGTATATACATGAGCTTGTCTATACAATGGCCAAATAGGTTATCAAAAGTTTAAAACAATGCATTTCATTTAGATGGCACACAATAAATATGACTGGAACATTCTATTCTTTTCACATTAGGTAGTGATGTGTTCAATTTCCAAAGTAAATTTCAGCATAGCATGCACATACCTTGATAGATCCAGAAGTTATGGGAATCAAAAAGGAGACAGCTGAATAAAGTTGACCCTTGTAAATGCCTGTAAACAAATTAGGCCAAATTATCCTTCAAGCATCTGCACAAGCAGGTCCAAAGCAGTCCTTATATGGGGGGAAGGGAAGAGATACACACGTGGGGTGGGGGGGGTTGTGCATATTAAGACAGTTCAATTTGCAATTCACAAAGCATAAAGAAGTCTTTAATAAAGGTCTCCTTGAAACTTTAAATAATTAGATTAACTATGCTGCTAAAAGAGAATTCCTAAATTATAAAAGCATATACTTAGAGGACTACAAAATCATAACTCACTCCACAAACACCCTTCCAGTTTGGTAATTTCTCTCAACATATTACTTATTTTTATATGAAATGTCTAAAATTTTAAGAAGTTTTAACCAGTGTTAACAATTTATAATAATTGCCATTTCTTACATTAAATAGTCCTCTACAGTTTACAGAAAGCTTTTCTATACACATTTTATTTAATTCTCAAAACAGCCCTGTTGTAAGATTAGGAAAATGAGGCCCAAAGCAATCAAAAGATCTCACAAAGTCACATACCTGGTTCCTTGTCCCCTCACTTTTTGTTCATTTCTCTTTCCAATGTCTCACACGAGTTCCTTTATTTAATAAGTCATTATTAAATTGATGATAAAACATGCCATCCATGTGCCCAGCTGAGTACCACTAGGCACTGGAGCAGGAGCTCTATGACATGATCCCCACTAACATATATGATTTATTATATAATCCCCACTATTTGACTCCATTTGAGAGGCTATGCTTCTGGGATTTCTACCCAGCCATATGGGCATTTAATGTAGGGAAAAAAAAAAAAAAACCTCACTGCCAATGAGTCAGTTCCAACTCATAGCAACCCATCCTTGGGTCTCCGAGGCACTATCTCTACAGAAGTAGATTGTCCAGTCTTCCTTCTGAGGAGTGGCTTTGAACCACCAGCCTTCTGGTTAGCAGTCAAGTGCCTTAGGCACTATGCTACCAGAGCTCCTAAATAGGAGGTTTTTTTTTTTTTTTTTAAAAGTATAAACTTTTTTTAAAAAAAGAAACAAAACCTTCAATAGGCTTGAAAATTTGCACAATCTTTACAGAGGTCATTCTGTCAGGAGGTACCAAAAACTCTTAAAACTAAGCACACCCTTTGGTGTAGTTATTGCACATTTATATATATTAAAGGAAATTATTAGAGATGCACACCAAGAAGTATAGATAAGGTAAACATAAGGGTTTTTCATGACTTTTTAATAACAGTAAATATTGAAAATTGCCTAGATGCCTAATAATTGGAACTTAGTTAAGTAAATCAAGGAATAGCCATATGATGGATTACTAAGAAGCCATTAAATATGATATAGAAGCTCTTAGGAGGTTAATTGTCATTTCCTATAATTCTTACCTCTTGCTTTAATTTTCTGCTTCTAAATTATACTATGGAGGAGTTATAGGAGAGAGGACTAATATTTTTCTTCATATGTATTTTATTTTTTTCACCTCTCTTTCTCTCTCTCTCTATATATATATACATATGCATGTATGTATGTATGTAGTGGGTGAGAGAAACAGGGGAAGACCCTCAACAAGGTGGACTGACACGGCAGTTGCAATGATGGGCCCAAGCACAGGAACAATTATGAGGATGGCCCAGGACTGGGAAGTGTTTTGTTCTGTTGGACATAGGTTAGCTATGAGTCAGAACCAGCTCGACGATACCTAACAACATCATATATGTGTATATAAAATATACTATGTATTGGACTTTTTATTGATATAGAAAGATGTTCATAATATACTAGTAAATGAAAAAAGAAACACATCATAAATTAACTGCAATATGAGTCCAGCTCTGAAAAATATACATATGTGTATGTGTGTGTAAAATATAAGGAACTCGGTGGCACTAACAGGTAAGTACTTGGCTGCTAACTGAAAGGTTGATGGTTCGAACCCATCCAGCTACTCCAAAAGAGAAAGACTTAGTGATCTGCTCCCATAAAGATTACATCTGTGAAAACCCTACGGGGCATTTCTACACTGTCATGATGAATTGCAATGATTTAAAATCAACTTGATGGCACCTAACAACATGTAAAGTACACATGAAAATGTTAATAACACTGACTGTTTTGATTACCTAGTGCCGCTCTGACAGGCATATACCACAAATGGGATGCTTGAACAAACAGGAGTTATTCTCTTACAGTTTGGAGGCTTTAAGTCAGAGTTCAAAGTGCCAGGCTCTAGGGGCTGGGTGAAAGCCCCTCAACCTTGGGCTTCAGTTCTGCCTCCTGCTCCCGGCCCACTGATGCTAGAGGCTTTTCTTCACTCAGACAAGCTGCTGGCTGCTGAGGCCGACAAACTCAAGGTCAACAAGTGAAATGGCACAGTCCTGATGTTATCAAACCACACAGCAGGCCGTTATTCAAGTCCATTGAAAGTCCTAAAATCAGCAGAGCATGGCAGGCTGCTGAACAACGACACGGCTACATGCAGGGTTCAAGCATGCCATGAGCTAGAGACTATCCCCAAACCCTCTCCTTATATACAGGAAGCAGACCACATCACTAAGGCAGCTACTCAGCTGCTCACATTAGATTCCACCATGAAGTTGATTACCAGTCTCATCATGGGGAATACTACACCCAACTTCCCAGCCATTCAACCAGGCCCAGCCAAGTTGACACACAAACTTAACCACCACACTGATTATCTGGGGAAGTGATTTTTATTTCTTTTTTTAAAAATTTACCTCTTTCTGGGTGTCTTTACTTTCTAATTTTTCTATAATAAGCATATATTTTTAAAAAACCAGTTATTGAATTGGTGTATGTTCTTTTGTGTATATTCTCAACAAAAGCAACAAAAATAAAATAAATAATTAAAAAATAAAAGTGGTTTCCATGGCACTGATTGTAACTCAGGGGAACCCCTTGTGTGTGAGAGCAGAAATGTGTTCCGTGTGGTTCCCAGTGGCTGATTTTTTGGAAGCAGATGGCCAGGCCTTTCTTTGGAAGCACCTGTCAGTGGACTCCAACCTCCAGGCTTTTGTTATCAGCCCAGTGCACTAACCATTTGCAATACCCAGGGACTCTGAACATAAGTACTCATTTGTAAAAAAGAAAAAAAAAAGTATATATTTTAAATCCTTCAAAATGCCAATGTAGTGAATTAAAGCAAAAAAAAAACATTCCACTATTTAGTGATTGGCACTTAATTAATCTTACGGCTCCAGTTTACCAATTAAGTAATCCCAAGCCTACTATTTTTTTAATATTTGAGGCAAAATCTCAGTTGTAAAGGGAAACAATGTAAAATTTCTACACAGTAAATCAAGATACATGACAATACCTAGATGCAGATGTTTTTAATGTAGATCAGTAAGATCACTTTCACCTTAGAGAAAGATCACCAAAGTGATCTTGGAATGATAATAGGGTATCATATTATTACTAATGATCTCCATATCCAAAGCACTATAGAGAAATCACCCATAACAGGCTGAAGTGCAGCTCTTGATTAGTTGCAATCTAATTGCCTGATGTGCATTTCTCATCACTGTTAATGCTGCTCAAAAAAGATAGTTCTGCTCAAGTGTTCCTGTGGTTCCATTCTAGTGCTAAGTTAGAACCTTTCAAGGGGAGACATTTTACAAAGTACTTTTTAGATCCAGACTAATATAGATAGAGAGAGATAGAGACAGACAGAGATAAAGAGATATAACCCCCCCCCAAAAAAAAAAACTCAAACTCACTGCTGTCAAGTCGGATCCGACTCATAGCGACCCCTCCTTGGGTTTCCGAGGTGGTATCACTACGGAAGTAGATAGCCCAACCTTCCTTCCGAGGAGTGGCTGGTGGGTTTGAACCACCAGCCTTCTGGTGCCTTAGGCACTACGCCACCAGTGCCAAGTGGAGAGAGAGAGATTTTTTTTTTTTTCTGGCTTTTTTGCCATGTAAACCAAAGTAAGTCTGTGGGAATAGGTTTCCTCTCCATCAGGTTGATTCTGCAATGAGGCTAGACAAAAAACCAAAAGCTTGAAAATAAGTAGGTCTATATCAGCAATCTACCTTGGTGAAATACACAGAAGACTGGGAAGCAAAGGATCTTTGAAATGAGGTAGCGCTTCTCTGCTCACTTCTCAATTAACTCCAAGCTGGGGCTGTAGGAGTGTATCACCCCATTTATGATTAGAGAAGGTCACTTCACACGTTGATCTATATACAATACCCCAGGTTACATGCCATCACTTAGCAGTTCCCAACATACACCACTACCCTTCCCCTTTCCCTCTCTAGTCCACTCAAGAATTCATTTCCAAAAAGAACTTGTTGTCTTGTTTAATACTGCATGGAGGCTATCTACCCTTTGAGGAAAAAGAAAAAGTTAAAATGCTGAACAGGCCATCATTGGATTCAACTAAATGATGCATATCAGAGGCAAGAATAGCAGCGGGTACAAATGTTAGAAATGTGTATCACAGAACTGACTGTTGCCTTTGGAGATGGGGCAGATCCCGCAAGCAGAGTCCTCAATCCAAAGCTGGGCAGTTCACTAAGAGACCATCTAGTCCCGATTTTAAGTGGCGCCAGTGTCTCCTGTTTGATCCCACATGGAGAAAAATATTCTCCATCCTTCAGTTCCCAGCCCCTTGAAACAAAACTATTAGCTGAGATTGGCCATGGAAATGAAATGCATACATTGGAGGTGAGCAGAAAGATGGGAAAGGTTCCAAATGTTCAGGTTAAAAAACACATAAAGATACGAATATGTATATATGTATGAATATGCATATATGTGTGATAGATCTCTTTCTCATATATATGTAAAAAGTATAATTTTATTGGTTTAGGAAATGAGACAAATTTTTATTAGTTTGGTTTTTAATAACCTCCTAGTTACTTACTAATAACTATAACACCTATATTAACATTCTATTTTCAAGGGACCTTGAGCTGTATATGGGTCACACTTTATTTTACTAATGAGTATATCTTTACATATTGCCACATATGATTTGAAACTCCTAATGCTATTTTTCTAATGGGACCTTTACTCAAAGACCTTGTAGAGAATAATTGTGTTAATAATAGAGACAGTTTCCCATTACAATGATCAGTGCTTTCAGACAATTAATGCTGCAATGCTCTGTATTGTCACTTTCTTCCGGAGAGCCTACAGAACTTCTCGGTTCACATTTTTGGCCACAGCTGCTTCTTCCTCTTTTTTTTTTTTTTTTTTTTCTGGCAATATGGACATTTCTAATGATGAGACCTGCCAAAACTTGTCGATGCTATTTTTCTTCTTTTCCATTAGAGGTGACTGTGGCTGAATAGCCAAGTAATCTATAGTCTAACTTCACCTAATTGTTTTTACTACATGACATGAAGAAATATAGTGAGTAATCACTTCTGTTTTGCACGAGGCAAATTGTTAGTGCCTTCCAGAGTGATATGAAAAAGACTTAACTTGCCTTCATGTTCCTTGAACGTCCTGTTCAAATCCTGACAGAATAAATTCAACCCTCCTTGATTCTCCTGTGAGTAAAAACTAAATGGGGTCTGTGGATCTTTATTATTTTCCCTGTCTGTACCAAAAGCCAGGTGCTCTGGTAGTGCAGTTGTTTTGGCTGCTAACCAAAAGGTCGGCAGTTTGAACCCACCAGCCACGCCCTGGGAAAAAGATGAGGCAGTCTGCTTCAGTAAAGATGTAAGGATCTCTGGTGGCATCGTGCCTAAGGCATTTGACTGCCAACCAAAAGGTTGGCAATTCAAACCCACCAGAGGCTTCACAGGAGGAAGATGGGGCAATAAAGATTTCCAGCCTTGGAAACCCTATGGAGCAGTTCTGCTCTGTCCTACAGGATCACTATGAGTTGGAATCGACTTGATGGCATCCGGTGGGTTTGGGTCCCCAAAGCCAAAACCAAACGTGTTGCCATCAACTAAGACTTCTGGCAACCCCCTGTGTTGCAGAGTAGAACTGCTCTCTATAGGGTTTTCAAGGCTGTGCTATTGACCCCTTCAAAACAAAGCAGCCAGAGAGCAGTAGGTGCTGGTTGCATTTGGTAAATTCTTCTCCCTCCAACACCATCTCTCAAGGAGAATGGGGTTATTTATTGTTTATTATCTAAAGCTCACTTCTAAGTGGCAATCTCTATTTCTGTGTTTCTTGTTTCCTCTTTGTTTAACTAATAAATATATTTCTGTCTGGTAATCAAAGTTATACCAACTTATTATAGAAAATCCAGAAAACACAGAAAGGAAAAGGAAATCACCTAATACTTCTTCCAAAGAGAATTAATTTTTAAAACACTTTTGTGTATCTTTTTCCAGTCTTTTTTTCTTTCCTATGTATTGGGTATATATAATATATCCTGCTTTATCACTTACAGAATAATGTAACATTTTCTTTTTATCACAAAATATCTGTAAACATTTTAATGGCCATAAAATATTACATTTCTAGACATACAATAAATCTGTTAACAAATTCCCTTGTTGAATAGGTTTCTTCAATTTTTTTTACACAATTACAAATAATATTTGGTGAAAATTTTTGCAAATAAATCTTTTTCAACACTTCACATAATTTTGTTAACAAACTTCCAAGAAGCAGAATTACTGGGTAGAATGGTATGAGCACTTTTAAGGCTTTTGCTGAAAGCTCCCAAATCTGTACCAACTAACATTCCATCAGGCTCTTACTATTCATCATTTATTCAACAAATATTTATTAAGCAGCCAGGCACTGTGCTAGGTGATATGGATATAATGGTGAACAAAACAAACCAAGTCCAGGCCCTCATGAAGCTAATCTTCTAGTGGAGTTAATAAGTTATAACCTTAAAAAAAAAATCCCAGATCTCACTGCCATTGAGTCAATTCTGACTCATAGTGACCACCAGGGTTTCCAAGCTGTAAATCTTTATGGAAGCAGACCACCTCATCTTTCTCCCATGGAGCATGTGGTAGGCTCAAACCACCAATGTTTTGGTTAGCAGCCAAATGCCTTACCACAGCTCCACCAGAACTCCTATAATTCCTGATAGTGATGAAGATGATGATATGAAGATGATATGAAGAAGAATAGAAGAAGATAATGAGATAGAAAATGAGAAGCAGGGACGGTCTCCCTGATGAGGGGATATTAGACCAAAGATCTAAAGTAAGCCTGTAGCAATTTGGGAGAAAAATCATTTCAGGCAGAGGAAGTAGCAAGTGCAAAGATTCTCAGAGAAAAATATGCTTGAGCAAGTTGATAGGACAAAAGAGAGGTATGACTAGAATATCATGAGCAAGAGTGGGCAGAGGAAAAATGGTAAAGCATGTGGTCCAATAAAGTCAGGGACCAGATCATGTAGAGCCTTGTAGGCCATAGTAAAGATTTTTTATTTGAAGTGTGATGAAAAGCCCATAGTGCGAAGGCTGATAGCAGGAAAATCACAGAATCTTCTTTATGTTTTAAAAGGAACACCCTGGTTGCTGTGCAGAAAGCAGATTACATGGGTGCAAAAGGGATACAAGAAAATCAATCAGGAGGCTATTTCAGTAGTCTGGCTGAGAGAGAAAGGTGATTTGGTCTAGGTGGTCAATGATGAGTAAGAGGAAAATTATTCAGAAACAGGATATAGGTTGAAGGTAGAGTCAACAACATTTCCTTGTTGATGTCAGATACGAAAAAAAAAGAGGAATCAGGAATAACTCTTAAGGGTCCTGGATAGAATGGGAGACAAATGTAGAACAAAATTCAAAATCATAGAAATGACCAGACTTCTTGTCTGATAAAGACTGGTGGAACCCTCAAGACTATGGCCCTTAGACACCATTCAAACCTGGAACTGAACCTACTCTCAGTGATCACCTTTCAGCCAAACAATACATAAGCCTTTAAAGTGAACATTAACACCCGTGAGAAGTGTGGTCCTCTGAACAATCAACCACGTCAGATCAAAAAGGCATCATTTCCCCAAAAACAATGTTCATGAGGCAGGATCTTGCAGGAAAGAAGGGTGTATGGATACTGGGGAATCCAGGGAAGAAGTGGGAAAAGGGTGTTACATTCAGGGGATAGAAAGTCATATCCTAAAACAAAATGGTTATAAATTGTTGAGTGGGAAACCAACTTGCTCTGTAAACTTTCACCACATGTAAAAATAAATAAATAACCCTAAGGTTTGAGACTTGAGCAATTGCACTGAGTATTACCTGACAGAGCAAAAAACAAACAAAAATCCTTGAGTTTATTACTTCTAATTTGCACTTATTTGGTTTACTAAATATTAAATCTTTTCCTACATGTATTAGCCATTCCTATTTCCTATTTTGTGAATTCTCTTCTCATGCCTTTGCCCATTACAACATTTATAAAAACCTTTCCTCCCTTAGTTTCTATTTCATTACTTCCTGTCTGCATCTTACCTCTTTGACTGTATTTTCACTTTCTCTCTCTTAATGGTTCCCTTTATTTCATCAACCTATTAAGTTGGATGTTGCTCAAGATTTCATCCTTGTTTCTCTTCTTACTGTATATATATGCCCTAGGTGGGTTGATCTTCCAATTGCTATGATTTCAACTATCACACTGACTGATGACACCCACATCTGTACCCCCACACCTGATCTCTAAATCTGTAATTTCCATCTGTCAACAACCATCTCCAGCTGATTGGATAATGCCTTGCATTAAATAAATCCAAACCTGGTCTCATTATCCCCACCAAAATAGACTTTTCCTTCTGCGGTCCTTATATTGCTTAATGTAGTATGTAGTTTCCCACGCCAAAAGCCTCAAGGTCCCATTGATACTACCTCAAGAGTGAATCTCTCTCACCACTCTAACAGGGATCACACTAGAAGGTCTTGGACAGAGTGAGAGAAAGATGCAGAACAAAATCCAAATTCATTTAAAAAAAAAAAAGACCAGACTTACTGGTCTGATAGAGCCTGGTGGAACCCCCGAGATTATGGGCCTAGACATCCTTCAAACTTTGACCTGAATCCACTCCCAGAGACCACCTTAGAGCCAAGCAATAGGCAGGTCTACAAAGTGAACAACAACACCTGTGAGGAACAAGTTCCTCAGAACATTCAACTATATGAGATCTAAAGGGCAGGATTTGCCTAAGCCATTAGAAAGGGGGAAGTGTGGTGAGTAAAAAATGTGGAAGTGGAGAGAGTGCTGACATGTTGAGGGGACCCAGTGTCACAAAACAATCTATGTATAAATTGTTGAATGGGAAACTAATTTGCTTTGTAAACTTTCACCTAAACCACAATAAAATGTTAAAAAAAAAAAAAAAAAGAATGAGTCTCAAATTTGTCTCCTCTCTCTCCTTACTATCACTTCCTTAGTTTGTACCCTCATAATTGCTCACAGTTGCAACAGAGCCTCTTAATTTGTCTCACTGCTACTATTCTTAATCTACATTAGTCTACCCTCCATACTGGTATTATCTTTCAATAACCCAAAGTTGCTGTCCCTCCCCATTTTAAAGTCACCTGATGGTTCCCCCTGGGTTAAAGATGAAGTCTAAATTTCTTACTAGGTGTACAAAACCACTCAGACTCTGGCTCCAATCATTCTCCCCTTGTTACCTTTTGCCACTTCATACCACTTACTCCATATATTTGGCAGAGAGAATGGGCAGAAACTTTATCATTTGATAGGGAAGAAATGAATCATGATTTCCATAAAGTTCAGGGCAGAAAGACCTTCCATGAGCTGGCCTCATCTGATGCAGTGGATTCTGCTACACCAAAGTAAGAACATTGCATGATTTGGGATAAACATCAGGAAAACAACCATTTTCCAAGATAACTCAGGAGGCAGGAAAATCCTAACACATTTATTCATTCAGCAAATACGTACCAAGCACCTTCTGTGTGTCAAGAACATCGAAGGAATTAAAGTAAGACACATTCCTTGATCTCTGCTCCCCACACCTGGATAGGAACTACAACAGCACTCTGTTATTCTGGATTGGTATTCTCCACTGCTAATTCAGCTCTGGTAGCATAGTGGCTAAAGCACTTGACTGCTAACCAGAAGGCTGGCGGTTCAAACCCACCAGCCACTCCTCGGAAGGAAGGTTGGGCAATTCTACTTCCGTAGTGATACTGCCTCGGAAACCCAAGGAGGGGTCGCTATGAGTCGGGATCGACTCGACGGCACATAACAACAACAACAACAACCCTTTCACAGTCATTTCACCATGTGGAATATGGTTCTCCATATTCTTCTCAGTCATTTTTTTAAGAACCAGTTCAAATGTCATATCCTTTATGAAACTATATCCACCTCTGGTCTTCCAAAGCATTCTAATTATTCTTCTTCCAAAGCATGTATGTAATGCTCGCGATGTACTTATATGTCTGATTCCCTCACTAAATGGTGAGATTTTGGTTACTATCTTCGTATCAGTGGGTATGTAGAGGTATTCAAACATTGGTTGGATGATTGAACAAATGAATGGAAAAATGAGCAGATAAAGATTTTCTTTCATGAAGGCTGTTCTGTGATATATGTATAACCAAAATGGAATAATATTGAAATCTCCAATAAAAGAAGAGGCTAGTCCATGACAGCTGGAAAACCATTGCTGAAAACACTTGAGACATCAAGATTGATTGTCACAGAGCTCTGTGTAAACGTTGGTGGGTTCCCCCCCAACAACAACAATGCAGTAACAAGCATTTTGCTTAATGTCTGGGACAAGTGTTTTTTCACTGTATCTACTGCTGCTTTTTACAAATTTTCTTAAGCATGTTTTATTTCACGTTTTACAAAACTATAATGTTAAAAATTTCTCCCTGCTGTGTTAAGTTACTCTTAAAATATTTCCCTTGCACTGAATTCTAATTGTTTACATGAAAATTACCTCACTTTCACAAGTTGTCCAGTGTTTCATCATGGTAATATCTCAAATAGGGGAAAAGAACAAAACAAAGAGAAAAATGTAGCACCTTTGTGTTATCACTTCACGGATTCCAAACCAAAAATAAATGGTGTCATACCTAAACGTTGACATTTTCTTAGACTAAACATGAACGATAAATCACAAATGCACTAACAACGTATGAATTCATGCACAGAGTATATCTATAATAAATAATTTGAACTTGGGAAATCAGTGTGCTGTGTTAGCTTCTACCAAAGATAACTGAAAGAATGTATAAGCCAATAACAATAAAGAATAATATTTCACATCATGTTTATAATTCTTTAGGAAAGAAGAATTGGTCAGATTCAGAAAAAAAAGAATAAAAATAGTAATAACTCCCAATGTTTTAGTGAGTCCCTCAGGGCTTATTTCCTTTCTCATAAACCTGTATACTACTTCAATCCTTAGAAATGGGGGTGGAGAGAGAGAAGTGAGTGATTTTATTGATGTTTCAAGGTATAAGAGTTTCTCAAGTCTAAGCATAGGTATCAGTTGGCCAACCAACTGCACAGCCTTCTTCCTTAGAGGTCACTAGATCTCATTAGTGAAATTAATACTATCTTCCCAAAAGGAGTCTCCCTATTTGACTTGCTTAGAAATTCTCTCCAAGCTTCCCTACATCACTTAAAGCTCTAAACATATCATGAGTCATGTTCACAGAAACATATTCATTTGAAGAACAGTGTAAGACAACAGGTAATGCACTTGTCTGCTTCTGTAAATAATGCTGGCAAAACATGTGCCAAAAGGTACATAGACCTTTTAATAGATATTCTTTTAGAAAAAGAATTCCATCTCCACATACATAAACACAAACATATTTTTGAGTTGGTTAATAGAACAGGGGATCACACATCAATATCATTCAAATGCTAGCAATTAAGCAGAACAGATTTAAAAAGGAAAATCATTACTGTTAAAGGGGGATAATGTGCAGAGTATACATTCAAAATGTTGATCAGAAACATTTTGTTGATAAGAATTGAGTTAGCTAGGAGCACAGCCAATATTTCAGGTTTAGAAGGCTTCCAGCCACTGTGTGGTTGTAGTGTATTTATACACCTCTATATTTAAACACAGGTGGTAATTAGCAAGATTGAGACACCTTTAATAAGGCATCATCATAGGTGCAAAGGATGTGTAGCATAAGATGAGTTCATTATCAATAACTTTCCTGAATTAATCATCTCTTAGGACATTTAATTTTAAATGTACCTGAAAAAACCTGGATTATTGCAATAGGCCATCTGCACTATCTTTATTCTAATTTCTTTGAACAACTGAAGAGTTTTCTTAAAATGTCTATATGCAGATGGGACACAGGAATTGCAATTTCTAATAAACCAATCAGCCATCTAATCTGGTACCTTTTCTTTGACAGGTGTCTAAACCAGATAGAAGCATTAGAGGTAATACACACACATAGAATCCACCAATTATGCAAAACCATACAATTGAGACATTTTCTCCTTGACCTTTAGATTTTCCCTAAAGTATACAAACTGATTCCCATGTACCTGTATTTTGGCTGCTTTAAAAACCTTCATTCATACAGGCTGCTAAAAACCATGAACTGTGATTCCAAATATTAATACGAATATGGAGCTCCTTTGAAGTAACCAGACAGGAATTCTACTGAAACTTAAAAATATGTATCTGCATCAGATCATGAATATTTATAGTGCCTTTTATCTAATTGGCAAAACAACTAAAAAGTAAATATGTAGTGATTTCAAAAGGGAAACTGAGGCTGCAACTCATCAAAACTGAATATCTGGATTAACAATGAAAAATGTAATCATCAAATATTTGAAGTCATCCAGACAACTGAATTTTTTTCATTGTTCATCCAAATGCCAAGCATTTGCTGAAAGGCTACAGGAAATCAACCTGACACATAAAATACAGATGTCAGGAAATTTACATGTTTAACAGCAATGATTGAGTTTTTCAAGTTTGATTCATATTTTAGAATCACACAGATAAAGCTCACATAACAAACATAAACCAATTAACAAAATACATGCAACCCAGCACCCAACTGGATACTATTATCCCCTACAGTTTAAATATCACCTTTCCTAAACTATGGAATTTGTGAGAGTCAATATCTTTTTATAGCATTAATAATTCTATCAAATAGAATATATAAACAGAAACAATACATAAACACACATACATATTCATTTTTTTCATTACCAAAATATTTTAGAGGAATTAATCTTTCTTAATCATAATGTAGAAATTTATTTATAGCCTAAATCCACAGAAAAAAAATATTAGCTTCTCAAGATGGTATTGTCAAAAGCTTAACATGGATTGTAATTGAGCTCATAGAGTTTGTGATTCCAAAATTCAATTTCATAAGTTATAATCAGCCACAAAAATGTTACAACACAATAGGAGAAACATTAAAAGGCAATTTCTTCATTGTTGCCTACTTATTAATTGACAAACTTTGTCAATTAAAATTAAAACAATCAGTAAGCTTTATCGTGACTTATATAGATTTCAAATAGATGCATTCAAATCCATTTTTGTCTCTGTAATAAAAAAGAGTGGGACAGAGACATTTTAATAAAATCGTTTTTAGTTTTGGAAAGGAAAAATGACCAATCCCACCGGAAAATTCAAGCATCATTTATACTTGATTTTACTGTGATCACTAACTAGGATTCTTTAAAGTCTACAAAGTCATTATTTGAAAGAACATATTTTCTCAATATAATAGCTATTATGAAACAATTTTACAGGTGTGAATATCTTCATAGAACAAAACAAGGGCTAGTGCATATGCATAAACACCAATAGGGATGAGCACACAGAACAAACCTCTATCTCTGTGATTGTTTTTTAAAAACTGCTTGAGTGGGGACAAAGGAGTGCAATAAGGTCTTCAGGAAAATGACAGAGATGGCACTGATTTTTGTCCTGCTTAATCATTTATTTCTCACAAATTCAATTTCCCAGCCTCTTACAGTTACTTTCAGGAACTAACAGGCTGGCATGGAAATTAAATTAGCAAGCAGGTTCCCATTCTGAATTAGGGACTCCCAGCTGTCTGTCCCATCTAGTTTCCACGGCAGTAGAAGAATGGGTGGAAATTAAGGTACAGGAAATTGTAAGACGCCAACGTATTCAACTCTTTAAGTTGGTTTCTTTAAACCTCTGAATTGGTACCGTGGAAGGTGGGAAGGGAACAGTAAAGTTTTTAATTTCCTGGCTCGTTGCAAAGGCCGGAGTGTTTTTGTTTTTGTGATTGTCGGAATGCAAGCAATATTTCTTTATACATTTCATAGAAAACTACAGATTCGGTATGTTATTCAGTTCATTATGCACATATAGAAACCAATGAATGTTTATGATACTCTACATGTATTCTAAAGTTTTCTTTCATCTTTCTTTCTTTCGTGACAAAGGGAAACATTAAGATCCAACAGCCTGTTAAATGACTCCAAAACATCCAGAGACTAAGTAAAAAATTCTCTCAACCAACCAGATGTTTGTTTGTATCACCCCAAACAGCTGGATGGTTGACGGAACTTTTCACTCACATATTTGGGTGTCACTTAAATACAGCCATAGAGACCTGTCATAAGTACCCAGAAAAAGGATTAATCTTGGCGCATACCTACCGTAAACACAGATATGAAGACTCTGAGTAAGAGCTTCACAGAGGGTGATCCACTGATACAAAAAGAGATTATTTAACACATCTTCATGTGTCCATTTTCCAATTAACCTCTCCACTCATACTGTTAGAGTGGGCTGGGGACAGATAACCCAGTATTTCAGAATCATTACATCACATTGAAAACATCATCCAAGAGGTAGTGGTTAGTTGGCATATATGCATGTTTCACCATATGCTATTGTTTACCTAAAGCAGAGGCTTGGACAGGAAGCAAAATTCAGAATAAATATATATATTTTTAAGTTGTAATTTATCCAAGATTATACTTCCAGGTCTAGAAATGAGTCCTGACGTTACATAATAATTTACCAGGCTTTATTTATTGTACTCTAAGTTACTATTTTTAAAATATTAGTGATCCAACATTAACTATAAAAATATTAACTCTCTCTAATTAAAACTAGTTTGGTTAAAGTATGTACAGAAATTTTATCCATGCAATTGACAGAAATATTGTTATACAGTAATTTTCGGTTTATGCTAACATATTTCTTCCCATGTCCTCGGCCCTAGTTTCTCATGGGTTCCAAATGAAAGCAATTTTGTTGGTCTTGCGGAATTGTACCGCAGCACGTCTACCAAACTACAAAATCTCTATACATTATATAAATGGTCATAACAGAGCACCACATACTGAAGAGACACCTATGGTTGGACCATGAAGGTTGTTAGGAATAATCAAAAGCTGTGTGAAGCCTTTTATAGCGTTCACCTGCTCAAACTAAGCATGGGTCTAGCTGGTTCTGTTTGATATTTACTTTCCTCAGTTCTACAAATCAATGGAAAACAGAAAGGAATAGAAATAGTGTATTAAGCCAGGATTCAGAATAATGTTTTTACCTTTTAGGAAAAGGAAAACAGTATTAGTAGTTTCCATTCAAAATAGTGATGATCTAAGCTAATACTCAGAATCTGAGGATGATTTTAAACAAATTATTGTATGTGGAAACTGCTCTGAAATTTGGTTCATAATCATTTCTATAATCAGCAGCTACATTTCCAGCTATGGATATATGTTCTTGATCACAGTTATTAAATAATACTTCTTACAGTAATTTTCATCATTTCCTCTGTCAGTAATGCTAGTGATACGGTTCAAACCTTTGTTCAAAATGGTACGTGATATCAAGTTTTTTTTAGTATGCATAGATTATTACTTTTGACATTAAAATTGATGATTTCAACAATACATACATACTTTTAATAAAATGATCATACATGTTTTATATGCAATGCTTAGCATTCACAGAAGATTGCTTCCAAGTGTGTATGTATGTGTGTGAGAGAACAAATATATATATATATATATGAAAAATTAATCACTGAATCCGATATTTGAAATCCTGATCTTCTTTTGACTTCAGGTCATTTGGTAAATAAGTACGTAGATAGATAGGTAGGTAGGAAGACAGATATTAACAAACTTGGTAGGGAAAACCAAAGGGAATTTATTGACAATAATCTGTTACAAACACTTGAAACAATATTTAAATCGAAAATCGAATGGCTTGCCATAAAAGCAGGTTTCAAACAAAAATTACATGAATTCTAATTGCCTCCTAGGAAGATTTTTTGCTATGTTAATTAACACGGAACCTTCTGACCACTTCTAAATTTTAAAGACTTTTGTGGAAAATAAAGTTCCATTAAGTCTTCTGTTTTCTGAAGCAACACATCAAAAGTATATTTTGCAGTTTGACAACTTAAAGTAATATGGTACAGAATAAACTTGAATGCTGGGACCTTTCTGCTCGAGCAAGAATCTTGTGTTAAAGGCATGAAAAAGGTACAGTGATTATTTTTGTGTCAGTGTTATTTACACATATGCTAGCTGAACTGAAACACTGAGACCTTTATGGTATTCAGACTTCAAATTAGCCCTTTGGACTAGATAGTAGCTATACGCAATCTGATTTTACTTTTTAATATATTTATATTATTGAATATATGAACTTATCACTTCATCATCCTCACAGCTCAATGAAGCTACAGAACATTCTTTTTGCATCCCCACAGTAGTATATTCTATCAAATGTCATGACCATCCTAATTCCTAATTGGGGCCTAGAACTAATTCACTACTCAAAAATATTTATTTGTTTTCTCCTATGTGTCAGACATTGTCCTAGGCACTTTACTAGTTTTATTATGTAAATATTAACATTTCTTCATAGAGTGTTTTCCAGAAACATCTGGGTTTTGTTTTTTGCTTTTCCCAAAAAAACATTCTGGAGGACAACCTGAAAACTTTCCTGTAACACTCAGAGGGTAGATTCATTTTAGAAATTACCCGAACCTTTTCCTATTCATCTTGTGACTTTTTTTATATATGATTACTAAAATGTTCCAAAATACTTTGCCAAACCTGAAAGCTTTTAACTAGCCTTCAAAGAAAAAACTTTGTAATAGTAAATTATTTAACACATCACAAAACAAATCCTGTGAACTTGGACAAAACTAGCCAAACAAGGATTCTGCTTTTCCAGTTACTTGCTTTAAGGGTCAGACTATGCCTTATGAAAATTAATTGCCCCCCCCCCATTGCAGGCAAGAAGGCAAGAAGAGCAAGGGGTGGAAAGAAAGCAAGTAAGCAAATGCTGGTAATCAGGGAGCAGGCATTAAAGCTGTAGATCACATTATCATTAAAAAAAAAAAACTTGCCCCCTTAGTTTATACACTTTCTCGGCAGCACTGGAGTCTCCTATACTTCAGGTCAGGAGGCTTTGGAGTAGGAAGACGGACTGGGATATTTCAGCCAACAGATAATACTAGAGCTCACATTTGCCATGTCTTCCCCACACAGTAGTGATTTATTCCCACAGTACAGTGAACCTAGCTTGTTAATTTCTAATCACAGAACAGCAATCTAAAATTCAAGAAAGCTGTCTACAACCCTTGGTTACTACAAACACGATCAATTCAATGTTACCCTAACAGTACCTATCAGAGTCCACTGGGGTGTTTCGTTTCCTATTGGTTTCTAAAATGGAATGGTCACTGATTTGCTTTCTTTGGAGCTGGGAACTTCTTTTTGTATTTCTTCCGGCCACCTCAAATACACTTCAGTATCAGCAACCCAGGAGAAAAAACGGGAAAGTTCAGGGCGTCTCCTAATTGCTCCATATTGGAGATGGAGAGTTTTTCCACCCATATTAGCATATTCCCATCACTAGTGGTTGCAGATCTGCTAAACCCAAAACCGCCGTCGGCGAGTACACGAGCTGCCAAGCATACCCGCCCCCGCCCCGACTCTCCCAGGAGCGAAATAGAAGAGGAGACGTGCACTAGTAGAGTGAGATCGTCTGTCTCCGCAATTGTAAACAACCGGCTGCAATGGGTTCGCTGAAATGTTTAAATACACTCCTGACTGCCAACACATCCACTCACCAAGTCGGGCTAACAGCCCCCCCTTCTCCACCTCTAGGAAAAGCATCCTAAAACTGAATTGGCAATCTGCCCATTGTGAAGGGGAAGGGGGAGCAGTGAGGTTACATTTCCCCAGGTATGCCTAGCGGATGCTTGGTGTCCGGCAGGTGTGCTGGTTGCTGCAGGATCCCACGGACCACGTTTGAGTGAGATGCGAAAACACACAAACCCGTGCAGCTGAGCGCGTGGTTAAAGACATCACCGACGGCTCCAAGAGCACCGACTGCCGCGTAAAAACTATTTTGACAAAGATTGGGGTATAGGAAGAACGCATCGTGTGGGTCCCCCCCAAGACATAGGTTAGGAGGAAATCCTGAAGTCACCTCCCTCCCCCGAACCTGGGCTCCCTGAGTGAGGCTCTAACCATAATTCAGAAGCAAACAGGTACTAAAGTGCGCCCCAGCCCCTGAGCATCTTCTGTTGGGGAGACTCTGGGAGCTGGCTCTCGATGGTCGAGCCCCGGGTACATGATCCAGGTGGGAGGGATGCTAGAGGAGAGGCACCTCTTCTCTCTTTTCGGACTATAACCCCCTTCCCAGCGTCCAGGTCCACTTGTTAGAGCGCCAGGGCTCCGCGCGAGAGCCGAGGCGAGGGGCACCCCTGTCGGAACCAGTGGAGTTGATTGGCAAAAGTGCCACTAGAGGAGCCCAGGAGACCTCGAAGGGCAGAGCCTCCAGGGGCCTTGGGAAGCCTTAACGCTGGCCAAGGAAGACCTCTCATCTCCCTCGGGTGGTCCACAGCCCTAAGGCCAGCGGAGACCACGGCGGGAGGTGGCACAAGCTCTGCCACCTTGTCCAGGACGCCCAGTGCGGACGCAGCCGGCCGCTTACAGCCTAGATCAGCCATCCGCCGCCTGCAGCGTCAGGGCGAAGTTCGCCGGGAGTCCTTGGGGTGGGGAGGTGTGGGGTGTCGGGCGGGAGCAAGCGGGAAAGAGGTGGGGGCCTGGAAAACGCACCTACCGAGTCCAGGAGCAAGTTTCGCTGGCGTCCCCAGGTGCAGTCCCCCGCCCCCTCGCCAGGTG
>NW_006921924.1:1181395-1185922 GCF_000298275.1 Orycteropus afer afer
TTTTTTTTTTTTTTTTTTTTTCCTCTTTTCCCCAAGACTCCAGGTTTTAGCCGCAGCTGAGTGGGGTGGGGGGTGGAGAGATGGAAGTGGGGGAGGAGCAGGAGGAAGAGGAGGGTTGAAGAGCAGGTAGCAGGCAGAAGAAGGAAAGTCGAGTAGCGAAAGATCAGAGTATTAGAGGATGGGCAAAAAGCGAGCACTGAGGTTGGAAAAATGGACCAACGAAATTCAGATTTTGCACTACAAATGGATAGGCTCCTGGCCACTGGCGATGCAGGACTAGCTTTTATTATTTTCTCTTGAGGGTGAGGTGGGGTCTGATGGGGGTCCGGAGAATTGTTTGTCAACCCCAGGCTCAACCTGGGATGGTAGGTCTTAGCCATGACACACGCGGGCGCGCGCGCACAGACACGCACACGCGCACACACATACACATACACACACGGAGTGCTGCTCTCTTTGCACGCTGCGATGAGCAAAGCCTCAACACTGACTTAGAAAGATTGCGAAGTCCTGTCAGAACTTCGGCAAAAAGAAAAGAAAAACCACCGAGGGTGGGAGAGCAATTGTCTGGCTCCTTCCTTTTCCCCTCTCCCCGCCTCCCACACTGGTCCAGTCTACCCAGAAGCCCGGGAGTGCGGTGCGGAAGTGACCGGCTAGCTCTGGTGCGTCTGGCTCTGGGAGAGCACTGCCGACCGCCTCCCACTGGCAGTGTGACCTGGCCGGACACACGCAGCCCCATGGTGGCGCGTCAGGTCAGCACGGAGGACATCCCCATGGAAGGGGCCTGGCACCCTGCCTGGCCGCGGGACCCTGGCCTCCGCACCTAGCCTGCCCCTCACCTAGCCGGGCGCCGAGAGTGCACAGCCGGCGGGCTGCCCCCAACCTGCTACCCTCCCATCCCTCTCGCTTCAGCTTCCTCGAAAAAGCGGAGAAACGGAATCAGCACGCTCTGAAACTCGCTTCGCGAGCCTTAGGAGTCCGACTGGGCATGCTCGGGAGTTGGGGCGCCTCGCTTGAAGGCACTGTCCAGCCGCTAACATCTGCACGGCTGGACCCGAGGTGATTCTGAAGTGGGAAGCGCTGCCGCCCGCTGGGAGCAACCGCCGGTTCCGGGAAGGGCGGAGGCGACGCCCACAGCCGCCTTTCGGTTCCCAGAGAGAGCAAGTCCGTGGGAGATACCAAGTGCCGAGCCAGGGGAGCTGCACGCGCTGGGAAAAGGAAAGTCTGGCCAACTCCAGGGCCCTCTTTCCCCCAGCGCCACCCCAGCCTTTGGAAGGTAGGGGGCGCGCCTAGCAGCGGGCGAGCCGCAGGTCTGTTCCCAGGGACAGCTAACCTCGAGGTAAAAAGAAAAAAGAGCGAAGAGTGGAGCATTCTTTGGGCGATGGACGTTTACTGATGGTTTGCTTGAGTGCTGAAAGGAAGGATGTGTGTAAATGTGTTTATGCACGCACGCTTGTAAATTTCCTCTGCAAGAGCAGGGACAGAAAAGCAAGACGCGACTGCCGAGTTAGGAGCCCGCCAGGCGTTGCAATAAGGCACGTCTGCAGCCTGGGCTGGCGCTAATTACAGGGCAGAGTTGCTTTCGGCTCGGCGGGCGGCCGCCAAAGCTTCCAGCTGTTCCCCTCCCTGGGTGGCGGCAACTGCCCGAGGAGGGCTTCTGGGCAGGCTGGTGGCCGCGCTCCAGAGCAGGGGACCGGATTCGTCTCCGGAAGAGAGATTGTATAGGGTGACGCCAGGGGGAGATCTCGGAACCTTGTGTTCCCATCTTCCCAGCTTTTGATTCAGGTATTTGCAAAGAGAGAGCATTGCAAGCCCATCACACCACCAAGGGGGAGGAAAATAACACGGAGCTGAACACTCTCTGGGGAGGACTCGGGAAATCAAGAGCACGTTTATTCCCATCTCCTCTTTTCCAATACCGCCTTCAGCTTCAGGCGGGAATCATTTGGATCCCTACCGCCCCCTTCGCCGCCCACGCCCCACCGCCCTGCCAACAAAGAAACAAAAGATGACAACCCGCCTCAGTAGGGGAATAGTAACTGCTTCCAGTACCATTTCTCCTTTGGGCTTTTAAATAGCAGTGAGGAAGGTACAGGCTATTAAAACCTCTTTCTCGCCACTGATATGTAAAGGAACTCGCTAAAAACCACTCCCCTCCTCCGAAACAAAACAAAAACACGCTCTGTGCGTTACTGTGTGTCTGTAGTTAAAGATTCCATATTAAGAATTGCCCAAACCCTGAACTGTGAAGGGAAAAGACTTTCAGGTTACCTCCTCAATCTCCACCCAATAGTTCTGGGGGGGGGGGGGGAAACATCTGGCCAGTCACTTTTCCAGTGAACCGAAATACTTTGAACCTAAAGAAGCTCCCCATTAATTAAAAGGGAATTCTGGCAGAATGGGACATGGACAAACCAGAACAGCCATGGAACATAGGATTTCAATCCACGATCCTCTCCCTCTCTCTCTGTTACTCCTTTTTGAAGACACTGGGAGGAAGGGACAGTTGATACGCAGGGATTTCATGAAGGAGAGTCAGCTTGTTTCTCTCGTGGCAATTCAGCAGTCCGTTTAATCAGTAAAAAAAAAAAAAAAAAGAAAAAAGCTCTCCTCTCTCGCCTCTCCTGTATATTTTCTTTCATATTCTTCCCTCCCATTTTCCTCACCCATCTTCTACATCTCCCTGATGTCCCTAATTCATTGGGTCTGCACCTGTCTCCCTTTAGTTCCTTCAAGAAACATTGTTTCCCGTTCTAATTCTAAAATACAAAGGGCTCCGTCACTTTTCTCCTTTCCATAAGAACTGAAGAACTGATAGACTGCTTCTAGAGGTCCATCTGATATTGTAGGTGGATTTCCTAAAGCATTTAAGCCACTTTAGTGATTCCCCATATACATTTAAACAACAGGAAACTGAAGAATTTTCAAGCAGTTTTGCTCACCAGATCATGAAGTTCTATTTGGAATGTGGATATCCAGGATAAAGGCACACTAAAGTGTTAGTTTCAGAATGGCCAATCAAAAGAGCAGTATAACCAATTGTAATGGAGCATGCAATCTCTGTAGGGCAGTTCCTCAGTTATGTAGTTTCTATCATTCAAAAAATTTGCAAGGAATTTCAAAAGATAGGACTTTTTGTAAACAAACACACACACAAATGCACTCACACTCCCTTAAACATGTAGTCCCAGAACTAATGTAATTATATAAATTCAATTCAGCAAGTGATTATTGAGGAGCTACTATGTTCCAGGAACTATGCCAACACTAGGGATAGGTTAAGAATTGAGACTTAAAGAAGCTAAGTGATGTTCAAAGATTTGTGAACAATTCACTAATAAACAAGCATATATTTGAGTGGCTGTCACCAGATCCCTAGAACAATTCAGTCCTAGAGAACAATATTTAAATGTTTGGGCCTTGTTTGTTTTTTGTTTTTTTAAATTTTGTTTAATCCATAGGTTGCATTCTCTTTGAAGAATGCAAAGTGGAAAATATCACTTATTTCAATCGTACTCTAATAAGTAAGAGTGTAAGTACAATAATGTTAGACTAAAGTCAATAATAATTACATAAAGATAATCAATCTGCACCATCTGAAATGAAGGGGTTTTGTTTCATTGTTTGTTTATATGGAAAGATGTTTTCAAAGGCACGCTTTCAATATGTAATTATTGTGGTGAACCACTATTTCTCATTTCAATTGATAATAATGCCATCCAGTGATCAACTACCAGAGATTATGAACTGTGCTGGCACCTTAACTTTTGGCTAAAGTGACTGGAAGCAGGAAAGATCGGTTAATGATTTTCTACCCAAACAGCTTTCATAAACAGGGCTGTAAAATTGCAGTCACCAGCTTAATGCTAGGAAATGCCCATTTCAGGCCAGCTGTGGGCCCCTATGGGGAAAATAGCCACATTGGAGGAAACTCACTTGAGCCTGGATGTGAACAGTTGGTGGCCAGGATTCTGCATCCATCTGTTCAGAACAGAGTCAGACACAATTTTTTTTCACCCACCTGATCAGGCTCAGGAGGACAACTGACAAGCCAATTAAAAGAGTCTCTTTACCTATGGCTATTTAGTATCCAATTGGTTGCTATGGATCCATTTCTCTGCCTAGAGTTCCAAGGAGATGCAAAATACTGATAACAAAAACAAACAAACTTGGAGCTATAGCAAGTCACTTTGTATTCCACAAATGAAGCCTTGCTCATGGACGTGCACATTTATGCAGAATATCCCTTATTGGAAAGGCTCCATTAAAGCTGCTGCACCTCTGTTTGCAGTGGCAAGAGGATGGAGGCAACCTACGTGCCCATCAACCGAGGAGTGGATGACCAAGCTGTGGTGCATGCACACAGTGGAGTGCTGTGCAGCACTGAGGGGCGATGTGGAGTCTGCAAAGCCCTGCATGGCGTGGATGGACTTGGAGGACATGGTGCTGAGTGAAATAAGTCAGTCACAGAAGAACAAATATAGTATTAGTTCATTGTTGTGGTGGGTCAAGGAAAGGTTTATATAT
>NW_006921924.1:1186077-1195691 GCF_000298275.1 Orycteropus afer afer
TAAAAAAGGCTGCTGCATATTACTTGCAAAATAAAATACATTCCTAAGACAGATTAATCTTAACCTTCAGAAACTAAGGCTTCTCGATAGGGTGCAAAGGACTCACTTGTATTACTGCTATAGTGGATTCAAATAGCTGCCTAAATTTCAAATTATAGACAGTTAGTTAAAAGAATAGCACTTTAGTCTTTAATTTATATACAATTCACTTATATTTGATATGCATATACATAAACAAATATAACAATAACAATAATGTGTACCCTCATAAAACTAACATAGTGCCTTCCCTTGCAGATCTGAAAGCTGGCTTTATGCTAGCATTTGTCTTTTATTGGAAATACTTTTAAGAATATTACTTTTTGGCACTTTTTAACTAGCAGAGTTGTTGAAAAGGGAAAAAATTGATTTCAAAATGTACCATGATTTCTGTTTGAAAGATGAAATTACACTCCAGAAAAAGAATTTGAAAAGAGTATAGAACAATTAGGATTGTTCTGTTGGCATTTAAATGCACTTGAACTTCTCTCTAACTTTGTGACCTCATCATCATAACCTTTTAAGTGAATTATTATCATGATTGACTTACAGGTAACTATTAATTTATATTGAAATAACTAAAGCATTTAGTGCTTCTAAAACACATGCTTAATAATGGCCATAAGATTTTTATAGCCACATACATTAACAGTTGCCATTAGATGCTAACTATTATTGAGATAGTCTATCATAAACAGATTTTAATATGTATTTTATACAGAAATTGGGAACTAGGATGTTCTAATTTTCTATATAGCACAATAAACATGAATAATTCCCTCTCAGACTAAGGAAATAGGCTTTTGATATGCATCTTCATACTATCATTCAGCAAAGATTTACAGAACACCTACTATATGCCTTGTTGTTAGGTGTCGTCAAGTTGATTCTGACTCATAGTGACCCTTTGTACAATAGAATGAAGCACTGCCCAGTCCTGCGCTGTCCTCACAATATTTGCTATGTTTGAGCCCATTGTTGCAGCCACTGTGTCAATCTGTCTTGTTGAGGGTCTTCCCCTTTTTCACTGACCCTCTACTTTACCAAGAATAATATCCTTCTACAGGACCTGTCCCTTGAGACAACATGACCAAAGTACAAGAGACAAAGTCTGGCCATTCTCACTTCTAAGAAGCATTACCACTCAACTTCTTCCAGGACAGATTTATGCATTCTTCTGGCAGTCCATGGTATTGTCAGTATTGTTTGCCAACAGCACAATTCAAATGTATCAATTCCTCTTGTCTTCCTTATTCATTGTCCAGCTTTCACATGCATATGAGGCAGTTGGAAATAACATGGCTGGTGTCAGGTGCACCTGAGTCTTTGCTCTTTAACACTTTAACAAAGTCTTTTGCAATAGATTTACCCAATGCAATAAGTCATTTGATTTGCTGACTGCTACTTCCATGGGCATCGATTGTGGATCCAAGTAAACTAATCCTTGACAGCTTCAGTATTTTCTCCACTTATCATGATATTATTTATTGGTCCAGTTGTGAGGATTTTTGTTTTCTTTATGTTGAGGTGTAATCCATACTGAAGGCTGTAGTCTTTGATCTTTATCAGTAAGTGCTTCAAGTCCTCTATGCTTTCAGCAAGCAAGGTTGTGTCAGCTGCATATCTCAGGTTGTTACCGAGTCTTTCTCCAATCCTGATGCCAATTGAACATCAACTGAAATGTTTCAACAATTGGATGCAGCACTAGAGATGGCCACTCGTTCATGCCAAGAGATTTGGAAGACAGCTACCTGGCCTACCAACTGGAAGAGATTCATATTTGTGCCCATTCCAAAGAAAGGTGATCCAACAGAATGCAGAAATTATCCAACAATATAATTAATACCACACACAAGTAAAATTATGCTGAATTAATTCAAAAACAGTTGCAGCAGTACATAGACTGGGAACTGCCAGAAATTCAAGCTGGATTCAGAAGAAGATGTGGAACTAAGGCTATCACTACTGATGTCAGATGGATCTTGCCTGAAAGCAGAGAATACCAGAAAGATGTTTACTTGTGTTTTATTGACTATGCAAAGACACTCAACTGTGTGGATCATATCAAATTATGGATAATATTGAGAAGAATGGGAATTCCAGAACACTTAATTATGCTCATGCAGAACCTATTCATAGACCAAGAGTCAGTCGTAAGACCAGAAGTTAATTACTATGTGCCTACTCAGTGCTAAGTATGGGGAAGACAGTGGCAAACAAAACACCTGTTTCCTGCCCTTGTGAGGATTACAGTCTACTGAAAGGAAACAGACATAACCAACCTCACAGTGAAATACAGGAAGATGGGGCAATCTACTTCCATAGTGATACTGCCTTGGCAACCCAAGGAGGGGTCGCTATGAGTCGGGTCGGGTCCGACTCAACGACACATAACAACAACAACAACAACAACAACAACAACAACAAACTGATGAGAAGGAGCTCTGGTGGTGCAGTGCCTAAGGCATTTGCTAATGAGAAGGTTGGCAACTCAAAACCACCAGCCACTCCACAGAAGGAAGAAGGGGCAATCTACTTCTGTAAAGATTTATTGCCTCAGAAACGCAATGGGGTTGGCTATGAGTCAGAATCGACTCAAGGGCAGTGAGTGGCTTGGTTTTTTAAACTGATGAGAGCTCTTATGGAAAAGAACACAGTATTGGCAAAAGAATAACAAAGGAGACTCAATCAACCTGGGTTGAGGTTGTGTGGTAGGCTTCCCTGACCAGTGGCTATTAACCTGAGACCTGGAGAGTGTGTATTAGTTGGCATTCTAGGCAGAGAAATCAGAATCTACATGGTAGCTGACATCAGAAAGATCTTGACATTGTCAGAAAACCCAAGGACACCCTGTGTATCTGGAGTGTTGTGAGTGTAAGTATTATAGGAGAGGGAGTGACATAGATGAGGCAGGAATAGCAGAAAGGAGCCTAATCATACAAGGCCTTTAGGGCCTTGATGAGGACTTTGGATGTTTCCCTAAGAACAATAGGAATCCAGGGAAGGCTGATGTGATCTGATTTACAGTGCAAAAGGTCTTTACTCATGTCACTCAAATCTTGATACTTGCTAACTCTCAAATAATAAATATTCTTCTGTACTTGTTCTTCCTGAGCATTCCTTAGACCCTTTTAGAGTATCTGCACAGTCAAAATTACTTTCATAATAATAAGTCATTTGCCTTTTTCACTAACATTCTGTAACAAGCATAAGTCAACGCATTGAATGTAGAAGCAGACACGAGAATTCAATGTATTCTATTAACCAAAAACACCCCAAAAGCCACTGCCATCGAGTTGACTCAGACTCATAGCAACCCTAGAGGGCAAAGTAGAACTTCCCCAGAGGGTTTCCAAGGCTGCAAATAGTTACAGAAACAGACTGCCTCTTCTTTCTCTGGTTGAACAGCTGGTGGGTTCAAACTGTTGACTTTTCTGTTAGGACCCAAATGCATTAACCAGTGCATTGCCAGAGCTCCTTGTGTTCTATTAAGTCAGGTATCCTAGATATTCGCAAAAATGTAAAACAATGTCACTCTTCTCAATATTTTTTTTTTTTTTTTGCTTTGGAATATATAGCAATTTTTATGAAAATATAATTTATGCTAAAATGTAATGAGTTTATTACTGCTATTTTAAGTGCAGGAGCTCTGGTAGCGTAGTGCCTAAGGCACCTGACTGCTGACCAGAAGGCTGGCAGTTCAAACCCACCAGCTACTCCTCAGAAGGAAGGTTGGGCAATCTACTTCCATAGTGATACCACCTTGGAAACCCAAGGAGGGGTGGTCGCTGTGAGTTGGGTCCAACTCGATGGCACATAACAACAACATTTTAAGTGCAACAATAAATAACTATTTTTCTCTCTTTTAACTTCTAATACAGTAAATATTCACAGATATAACCTACAAAGACAATAGCACCTTGGGATCTACAATGATTTTTAAGAGTGGAAGGGGTCCAGAAACCTATGCCAACCATTGACCAGTTTTTTTGTTCGGATACTGGTTATGGTTTCCCTCCTATAAGTGTCTTTTGCTTTTCCTGAAGCTAAGTACTTAGACTCACAATAAGGAATTGATTTTTACATTGCAATACAGTATGATTTCTTACAACTACTATGTGTGATGCATTCTGAAATTATCCATTCTATTCCAACTGACTCAATTGCTTTAACTCAGTAATCTACACTTTGAAAAAGTGCAGATGATCTCACCCTATTTCCGGGTTTCGAGAATTACTTTTAAATTGAAATTTTTTTACACCATGTTCTCTGCCTCAACATTCCTTATTAGGCTCCACTCTAAGAGCTAGCTGGACACTTCCTCCTAAATATTTCACAATTACTTCAAGCCCAACTTGTTTAAAATTGTACTGACCTATGATAGCTTTCTAAGTAGAAAAAAAATGGAAGATTATAAAAGCATATAATCCCATGTTTGAGCAAACAAACCAAAATCAAAATATTTACTGATAGATGTATGGAGAAAGGGCTGGGAAAATACATCACAATATTCATAATAATGCATGAGATTGCTGGTGATTTTAATGTTTTTTTATATTTTTCTATACTTTATTTCCTATAATAAATATGTATTCCTTCTGTAATATAAAAGTCATTATTTAAAAAAAAGTAAAAATGGCTCACAACTCCTACACCTATTCTTGCCTTTTTAAAGGTAATCTTCTACTTATTGCAAAACTTGCTACAAATTCACTTTTTTTGGTAATATAATTTCAATAATGCAGATTCTTCTAGTATCACTTTATCAACAAAAGAACTCCAGTCATAGAATGGGCAAAGAGAGCAGTCAACTTCAACCACAAAGTAGACTCATCAATTTTCTAGGATACCTGATGCCTTGATTGAACTTCTAGATGTAACAGGTAACAGGCATGTTCTCTGTCTGTCCTGAAATTAAGTCAGGTGTAGTTTATCCCACAGGCCATCAGAGGAATTTTTGGTTACAGTGAAGCAGTATATCCGTTTGATCAAGTACTACTGGCATTAAAATCTAAAAATGTTATCGTTTAGAACACTCTTTCATCTGGCTGGAATACTCTTCTTTCTTCATTTCTAGCTGTCTCTCCGTATTTGCCAGATTCATATCCATTGCCACCATTTCCCAGAAGCCCTCCTTGAACTTCCACCTTGAAATGATCTCTCTCTCCTCTGTCCTGCTAAAGCACTTTTTCTCCCTTGGCCCTTAACTTGTTCTCCTTTGTATTATAGTTATTTGCTTAGAGGTTAAGTTCTCCTGTTGTGCTTTTATTTCTTCGAGGGAGGGGGCATGCCCTTTCATATATCTTTATTATACATTGTAGGTCCTCTGTAAATAATTGGGGACACATTTTGAATTGAATAACTTTATTTATAAAACAAAGGATATTGAAATAATAGTGAGAAGAGTTAAGGGAAATATATAATAAGTTGTACTAGAACTATCAAGTTTAGATAATTAGAATTGTCAAGTTTCCTACCCCATATAGGGGAGCTCTGGTGGCATAGTTCCTAAGGCATTTGACCTCTAACCAGAAGGCTGGTGGTTCAAACCCACCAGCCACTCCTGGGAAGGAAGGTTGGGGAATCTACTTCCATAGTCATACTGCCTCGGAAACACAAGGAGGGGTCGCTATGAGTCGGATCCAACTCCACGGCAGTGAGTTTTAGTTTTTTACCCCATACAGGATTTTTTCTTTAAAGACTTATGGCTTGATCTAACACCATCCTCAGTCTATGCCATTAGGGATGTATAAGATGTAACACTGAATTTAAAAGTGATTCTTTTAACATATCTAGTAGTAACACAGGATCTTTTTATATGGTATCAATTATCTATTGTTATATAATAAACCACTCTAAAACTTAGTAGCCTGAAACAACAATTTACCATTTCTCACAATTCTATGGATTGAATAGGCATTTTTTTTTCTGTTGGTCTGTCTGGGCTTACTCATGTAGCTACATTCAGCTATCAGGTCACCTGAGGTTGGGTTTATCTCACACGACCTCATTCACATTTCTGCTGCCCTAGTTGGGTGGCTGTAATAGTTGAGTTTGCTGGGCCTCTCTCTCCATGAGATTTCCTATCCTTTGAGAAGAAAGATCTCAAATCAATAAACTAACTATATATCTTGAAGAAGTAGAAAAAGAGCAAACTAAACCCCAAGTTACTAGAAAGAAAGAAATAATAAAGTTAAACATAATTACCATGAGACCTAGCAATTCTTCTAAGTATATCTCAAATGACTTAAAAACAGGAACTCAAATAGATACTTATATGCCAAATTTATTGCAACATTATAATAGTCAAAAGGTGGAAACAACTCAAGAGTCTATCAAGAGATCAATTAATAAACAAAATATGGTCAATCCATATAGTGGACTATTATTCAGTCATAAAGAGAAATGAAGTTCTGACATATACTACAACATGGATGAATCTTGTCAACTTAATGTTAAGTGAAATAAGCCAGGCCTCTAAGAACAAATAGTGTATGATCCCATTTACCTGAAATATTTAGAATAGGCAAATGCATAGAAACAAAAGATCATTAATGGTTATCAGGGGCTAGGGGAGGAGGAAAAGGAGCTATTGTTGAAGCTGTACTGAGTTTTTGTTAGTAGTGATAATTTTTTGGAGGGAAATGGATAGCGGTGATGGTTGCACTGCATAGCAACTGTGATCCATGTCACTGAATTGTACATTTAAAACTGGCTGAAACAGCAGTTTATTTTTTTGTCATATATATTTTACCACCCAGCACTTGTCTAACAGTTTGTCATACTGTGGTGGCTTATGTGTTGCTGTGAGGCTGGAGGCTATGTCACCACTGTTTCAAATACTAGCAGGGTCACTCATGGTGGATAGGCTTCAGTGAAGCTTCCAGACTAAGACACACTGAGAAGAAGGACAGGGCCATCAAGTTCTGGAAAAAATGGCCAGTGAAAACCTTGTGAATAGCAGTAAAACACAATCTGATACAGTACCAGAAAACTTTAGAAATAGCAGTGAAACATTTTCTGATATAGTGTCCGAAGATGAGCCATTCAAATTAGGAGGCACTGAAAATATGACTGGGGAAGAGCTGCCTCCTCAAAGTAGAGTCAACCTTAATGACACGGGTGGAGTGAAGCTTTCAGGACCTTCATTTACTGGTGTGGCAGAAGGCGAAATGGAAAAAAACAGCTGGAAACATTCATTAATAATCAGAATGTGGAATGTATGAAGTGTGACTCTTGGAAAATTGGAAGTTGTCAAAAATGAAATAGAATGCATAAAGAATAATATCATAGGCATTGTTGTTGTTGTTGTTATGTGCCGTCGAGTTGGCCCTGACTCATAGTGACCCCACCTTGGGTTTCCGAGGTAGTATCACTACGGAAGTAGGATTGCCCAACCTTACTTCTGAGGAGTGGCTGGTGGGTTTGAACCGCCAGCCTTCTGGTTAGGAGTCAAGTGCTTTAGCCACTATGCTACCAGAGCTCCTATCATAGGCATTAGTGAGCTAAAATGGACTGGTATTGGCCATTCTATATAAAAAAATCATAGGGGTTACTATGCCAGGAAAGACAAACTGAAGAAAAATAGCATCACATTCACTGTGAAAAAAGATTTCAAGATCTATTCTGAGGTACAATGCTGTCAAAACAACAACAACAACAGCTCACTGACGTCAAGTCTTGACTCATAGCGACCCCTCCTTGGGTTTCCGAGGCACTATCTCTATGAAATAGATTGTCCAATCTTCCTTCCAAGGACTGGCTGGTGGATTTGAACCACCAGCCTTCTGGTTAGCAATCAAATGCTGTAGGCACTATGCCACCAGAGCTCCCACAATGCTTTCAGTGATAGAATAATATCCATATGCCTACAGAGAAGAACAGTTAATACTACATTATTCAAATTTATACATCTACCACTAAAGTCAAAGATGAAGAAATTGATTTTTTTTTTCCAATTTCTGCAGTCTGAAATTGACCAAACATACAATCAAGATGTACTGATAATTACTAGTGATTGGAATGCTAAAGTTGGAAACAAAGAAGAAGCATCGGTAGTTGGAAAATATGGCCTTGGTGACAGAAATGATGCCAGAGATCCTATGATAGAATTTTCCAAACAATCAGCTTATTCATTGCAAACACCTTTTTTTCAGTAACATAGTGACTATCAACATAGAACTCACCAGATGGATTGCATAGGAATCAAATAGACTACATCTGTGAAAAGAGGTGATGGAGAAGCTCAATGTCATCAGTCAAAACAAGGCCAGGAGCTGAATATGGAACAGACCATCAACTGCTCATATGCAAGCTGAAGTTGAAGCTGAACAAAATTAAAGCAAATCCACAAGAGCCAAAATATGACCTTGATTATATCCCACCTGAATTTAGAGACCATCATAATATATTTGATGCACCAAACACCAATAACCAGATGTTGTACGATGACATCAACAACACTGTTCATGAAGAAAGCAAAAGGTCATTAAAAAGACAGGAAAGAAAAAAAGACCAAAATGGATGTCAGAAGAAACTCTTAACACCTGCCCATGAACAAAGAGCAGCTCAAGCAAATGGAAGAAATGATGGAATAAAAGAGTTGAACAGAAGATTTCAAAGTGCAGTTCAAGAAGACAAAGTATTATGATGAAATGTACAAAAACCTGGAGATAGAAAACCAAAAGCAAGGGCATGCTAGGCATTTTTCAAGCTGAAAGAACTGAAGAAAAAATTCGAGCCTTGAGTTGCAATACTGAAGAATTCTATGGGCAAAATATTGAATGATGCAGTATGCATCAAAAGAAGATGGAAGGAATACTCAGAGTCACTGCACCAAAATAAACTGGTTGATGTTTAACAATTTCAGAAGGTAGCACATGATCGAGAACCAACAGTATGGAAGGAAAAAGCCCAAGCTGCCCTGAAGGCTCCCGGTATTGATGGAATACCCATTGAGTTGTGTCAACAAACAGATCAGCAGTGGAGGCACTTACTCTTTTATGCCAAGAAGTTTGGAAGACAGCTACCTGGCCAAGTGACTGGAAGAAGAGTTCAATATTTGAGCCCATTCCAAGATAGATAATCTAACAGAATATGGAAATTATTAAAGAATATCATTAATATCACATGCTCTACATGGTTTAAAATTTTGCTGAAAACTGAAAAATAGTTGCAGCAATATATTGACAGGTAACTGCCAGAAATGCAAGCTAGATTCAGAAGAGGATGTGAAACTAGGCATATCATTACTGATGGAGATGGATCTTGGCTGAAAGCCAAGAATACCAGAAAGATGTTTACCTGTGTTTTATTGACTGTGCAAAGGCATTTGACTGTGTGGATCATAACAAATTATGGACAACAATGTGAAGAATGGGAATTCTGGAACACTTATTTGTGCACAGGAGTACCCTGTACATAGACCAAGAGGCAGTTATTCAAACAGAACAAGGGGACACTCAAACCACCAAAAACCAAACTGACGGCCATTGAGTCGATTCGACCCCTCCTTGTGCAGATGACACAACCTTGCCTACTGGAAAAAAAAAAAAAAAAAAAACCTCACTGCCATT
>NW_006921924.1:1197046-1202646 GCF_000298275.1 Orycteropus afer afer
CTTGTACACAGTTGTCACTATGAGTCGGAGTCAACTCGATGGCACCTACTACTTGGACCTATCTTTCCATTGACAGGGGATGCTTTCCTTTACCAAATATCAAGTACAGTGAAACAAAAACCAAACAGCTGGCAGTTCTCACTTTCTCCCCCCTTCCTTTTGTTCTTCAAATCTGAAGGTAAAGAGGAAGAAAGAAGTAGTAACATCATTAGATGCAGAAAACTCTGATCATGGCAGAAACTTACTGAAAGAAGGAAAAATATAACTACTAGTTATTATGCAGAGAAGCTGTTCTTCTAACTATTTTATGTTTCCTTTTGTTATACTTAAAGAACTCTAGTGGTATAATGCCTAAGGCATCTGACTGCTAACCAGAAGGCTGGCGGTTCAAACCCACCAGTCACTCTGTGGAAGGAAGACTGGGCAATCTACTTGCATAAGATTTATTACCTTAGAAACCCAAAAAGGGTTGCTATGAATCGGTATTGACTCAATGGTAGTGAGTTTTTGTTTTGTTTTGTTTTGATTTTTAGTGTTATACTTAATGGTACTATATACCATTAATAGACTAATGGTTAGTAAGCAGATTCAACTCATACTTTTGAACCTTAGAATCTTCTTAAATTCAGAGAGTAGCCTATTTAAGTTCAGTTTCTAAAACTGTCCCACAAGCAAACCAAACGTGATCTATCAAGCGTTAGTTTCCAATATGCCTGTTTTCTAAGTAATATAAAGATGTTGCACATTGTTCATCCACAGGAAGATTGCCAAAATTATTAATATAATTTCTTTGGAGGAAAGGAAAAGAAATTGTTTCCCTGATGTCTGCCTAAAATTTAAATGGAAATGAATGTGATTTGAGTGTTAGTATTCACGGCTGCTAGTTCTTCTCTGTTAATTTACATTTATATTCTTAATGTCTAGGTTGAGCCTAGGGAAATTTAAAACTCAATTTCATTAATGCTATAACTTCCATAGGAATCTCAATATGCACAGAAGTTCCTAGATTGTGGAGTTATTGGATGAGAATATAGTAGCTAAGCATAATTGCTGAGTGGTTATGATAGTTAAATAGGTACTGTCAATTTTGATTTTCAAAATTCCTCTGGGCCTAAGACCAATGTCCGAAAAGTTTTAAAAACACAAAGCTAATATTGTAATGAATTTTAACACCTTTAAAACGGAAACATTACATTTCTGTACCATTGCCCATCTCCCATTAAATATGATTTACACAAGACCATGTATCACATTTGCAACAATTACATTGACATACATGATGCTTACTATTACTGTGTAACTTGACTTTTGCCCATTTACTCCACGGGAGTTAGGAATGTTTTTCATTTAGTGACTTTTCTTGCAAATATGATACACCACCCACTCCCAGGTGGCAAAGGTACTATGAATACATAGTCCAAACAATAATGGCTTCACTGAGACTCAGATAAACACATTTTTTTTAGTTCTTTATATGTCATATAGCTACATACCATTAAAATATAATACTCACAAATCACGCTTATGAAGCAAGCTTTCAGAAAGACGATCTCTGAATACTTCCCAAGAAATCGTTAATAGAAATTACACTTAATGTAACTCTGTTCTTAATCTTCACACTGATTATTTTGATTATACCACTTCCTTACTCATTCTTTTTAGAATTATATCTCTCCCACAGAGGTTCAGCATCTCTATGGCTTCTAACTTCTAGCCCCTTGGCCATGAGAACTCTGGCTTAAAGACTTATTTATCTTACTACTGTCTTTCTTAACCGGGAGCTCTGGTGGCATGGTGCCTACTAAGGCATTTGACTGCTAACCAGAAGGCTGGAAGTTTAAACCCACCAGCCACTCCTTGGAAGGAAGGTTGGGCAATCCATTTCCGTAATGACACTGCCTCGAAAACCAAAGGAGGGGTCACTATGAGTTGGGTTTGACTCGATGGCAGTGAGTTTGGTTTGGTTTTTAGTCTTTCTTAACCATGAAGTCATTCTTATAATTTTAATTACCTTGTAACAGCAGTAGAATAGAAAGATGGGAAAAGACAAAGAGGAGGGAAATATTACTGGAGGGTGGTGATCAACTTCCCTGTCTCCAATCACAATCATGACTACACTCAAGGCTATAGCAATAATTCTCTACAAAGGAACACTCTCATCTAGAAGGTAATACCATATCGTGAGAGGAAAGGGAGAGAAGTAAGGGGACATAAGTGTGAGGTCTGAAAATGTTTTCTGAGTAATCTAGAAATGAAAAAACCAAACCAAACTCACTGCCATTGAGTCAATTCCAGCTTATAGAGATCTCTATTGAGTTTTGAAGGCTGTAAATTTTTACAGAAGCCAACTGACTCATCTTTCTTCCACGGAGCAGCTGGTGGGTTCAAACTGCTGACTTTTTTGTTAGCAATAAAATGCCTTAACCACTGCACCACCACAGCTCCTGGTAAATGACCTAGAAAGAAACAAAAAAGTTTTATAAGTAGATTATTCGTATTGGAAGAATGAGATAGTTGACACAGAGGCTTTCTGCTTTGTTCTTGAAGCTATGCTATCCTTACATGCTGTGGAGTAGTCTCTGATTCATAGCAACCCCACAGTGGAACCATTGAGAACAAATGACTTCATGTCCAACAGAACACAACACTGCCCAGTCCTGTGCCATCCTCATAATCGTTGCTATGTTTGAGTTCACTGTTGCAGCCATTGTGTCAATCCACCTCATTGAGCTTGTCCTCTTTGTTACGCACCTTCTGCTTTAGCAAGTATGATGTCTTTCTCCAGGGATTGGTCTCTCCTGATAACTTGCCCAAAGTACATGAGACAAATTGCTCTAAAGAGCATTCTTTTTGTGTATCATTGAAGACAGATCGGTTTGTTCTTCTGGCAGTCTGTGGTATATTTGATGTTTTTCACCAATACCATAATTCAAATGCACCAATTCTTCTTTATTCTTCCTTATTCATTGTCCAGCTTTCCAATCGATAGGAGGAGATTGAAGATACTTATATGGCTTTGCTCAGTACACCTTAGTCCTCAAGGTGACATCTCTGCTTTTTTAACACTTTAAGGAGGTCTTTTGCAGCAGATTTACCCAATGCAATACCCAAAACCAAACCAAACTCACTGCTGTTGAGTTGTACCTGACTCATAGCAACCCCTCCTTGGGTTTCTGAGGCGGTATAACTATGGAAGTAGATTGCCCAACCTTCCTTCTGAGGAGTGGCTGGTGGGTTTGAACGACCAGCCTTCTGGTTAGCAGTCAAATGCCTTAGGCACTATGCTACCAGACCTCCTACCCAGTGCAATACATCCTTTAATTTCTTGACTGCTGCTTTCATGGGTCTTGATTGTGGATCCAAGTAAAAAGAAATCCTTAACAAGTTCAGTGTTTTCTTCATTTATTGTGATGTTGCTTATTCGCCCAGTTGAGAGGATTTTTGTTTTCTTTATGTTGAAGTGTAATCCATACTGAAGGCTGTATGTTGTTGTTATGTACCGTCGAGTTGGACCCGACTCACAGCGACTCATCCTTGGGTTTCTGAGGCAGTATTACTATGGAAGTATATTGCCCAACCTGCCTTCCGAGGAGTGGCTGGTGGGTTTGAACTGCCAGCCTTCTGGTTAGCAGTCAAGTGCCTTAGGTACTATGCTACCAATAGCTAGGGGTAAATTTATTTAAATAAACATTTATTTTAACAACTCCCTAGTAATATGAAGGACTCACAAATCGATTTCATTCAAAATATTATCATCTCAAAATATTTTATTGGGATTCCACAATATTTTAAGCACAATTCAAAGGAGTTACTTTTAAAGGAAATTTGAACTATGATAACATAGATTATCCCTCCTCTGTTATTAGTTTGGAAAATTTATTTTAACAAGATATAAATGTATAATGTGTATTCAGTTGGGAATCAAGGAACTTGGTTTTTATTGTTATAAATACTCCAAATACAAAATGATCGCATACATTAAAGATTCATTCATTCAGCATGCTTAAATGGAGCATGAACTATCTTCTAGCTACAAACATTAATGATATGCTGAGGGTCCTATCTGCCACTATTCAATGAAGCTAGTGATTCAGTGCTTCTGATGATGCACTAGAGAATACATTTTATTGCCAGAACTGAACAAGAATGCATCTCTACTCATTTGGAAATTCTGAATAGGAAATGGAGGGAGCCAAGACACAGGGATTCTACAAAACTAAGACAGTCATGAAGTAATCAGGAGATATTTAGATTATAGTGATGACATGCCTTTCGTAATGTTAAAGCCATCTTCAAGGACATGATATTTTAATAAGAGGGTGCAGAAGTAATGGCTTACAAGCAGTAAAGAAGTGCTAGAAAATAGTGATCTTCTGAACAGATCCCTAACCCCAAGGTATAATAATGAGTAGCTTTTCCTCCAGGATACTTCTGAGGAAGCTGTCCTTAGGAGACAGCAAAGGTTTAAGTTAAGTCAGGGAGGTACAGTGGAGTGCTTCATGAAGACCATGAAGAAGAGGCAGGTTGTGTATCATGAAGAGACCAGCTTAGTAAAAAGTACTACAAAGCAGAAAGAGTTTGGAAGGATGGAGGGGGGACTCTATGCCCATTAGAATTATGGAAGGAAAGAGGAAGTTCAAGACAATAGAGGCAAAAAGCAATGAAAGAAATGGAGGACAGTTACACTGACTGGCTTCAGGTTTCTAAAGAGAAAGTCCATGGAAAGTTGTTTCAGTGTTACTGCATATATGAGAAAGATGAAAAGGGGCAAAATATAAGCTAGCCCTAACCTTTGAATGCTTTACTTTCAAGCCTTTTCCCCAACCCCCGTATCTTGTCATGACTAAGATTCACACAATGAGAAAAAAATAACCTCATGTTTATGATTTTCTAACGACTGTTGACTGATGCCAGTACCTCGATAAGACTGACAGTGTGTGCACTAAGCCAATATAATCAGTAGTCAGAAGAAAACATACTGGGGTAATACTTGAGGTGGAAAACCTTTTAGTTGTATGGATGCATACTCAGATGCAACAAATTCAAATGTCTCTGAATCAAGCAGAGATTTTGGCAAGGCCATTGTCTTAGGATTGCTTAAGATCAAGCATGGTGAGGAGTCAGAGGAAGACTCTTTTATCATGAGATTTGCTTCTGGAAGAGGAGAGATAACAACTTCAGAATTGATGGAAGGCTGCGATGTGATACAGGTGACTCCCTTCCAACTTCTAACTTAGAAAGCTCATTGTGTAATCTTTGGACTGTAACCAAACAGGTTATAAATTAAGAATCGCGTGTTCTGTCTATGAAAACATTTCATATGAAGAATGGTTAGCAGAACCTGCGGTGATCAGCCAAAAAAAGGAGAAGGATGATAATTGCTACCTAAATATATTATCACGTGGAGAAGAGCTTAAGCATATTTATTATGCTTATTAGGTCCTTTCAAGAACACAACTAGGCCTATTAAATGAAAGTACAGTCTGGTAGGACAAAACAAGCCTAAAATTATGAGTGTTCTGGTTACCTAGTACCACTCTGACAAGAATATACCACAAATGGGATGGCCTTAACAAACAGGAGTTTATTCTCTTACAGTT
>NW_006921924.1:1202776-1205696 GCF_000298275.1 Orycteropus afer afer
GCTACTGCCTGCTGAGGCTGCCAAGCCCAATGTTGACAAGTAAAAGGCACAGTTTTGATGTGCCAAACCACATGGCAGGCCATTCATTCAAATCCACTGTAAGTCCCCAGGTCGGCAGAGCATGGCAGTCTGCTGAACAACGACACAGCTACATTCAGGGTACAAGCATGCCATAAGCTAGAGACCATTCCCAAAGCTACTTATATAGGGGAAGGAAACCACATCCCAAAAGCTACTCAACTGCTCACAGTAGATTCCCCCATGGAGTTGATTACCAGCCTCATCATGGGGAATACTACATCCAGTTGCCCAGCCACTCAACCAGGCCTAGCCAAGTTGAAACACAAACATAGCCACCACAATCAGTATCCAATAATGCTATGAACCACTTGTCTTGCTGTTTTGTAGGCTCTGCATCATTGACAGGTTAATCAGAGGAAGAATGACCACATACCAGTCATGGTGTAGAAGGGCAACACCACACTGCTTAGAAGCTGGGCTCAGTAACTTTTATAGTCCTTTTCAAATCCTCAATTAAATGGTATGACTTGTAAATTTGGGCAATGTGAGTGGGGATAAATCAAAGACTGCTTTGGGATTGACATTTTGCACATGTTTACAAATGTATTATTATTTTTATTTCTTCTAGCATTGTGCAGTAATAGAGACACTTCCATCTTCTAAACAGGAATGAGTGTACAGTACCTAATGTTTTCAGTTAAAGCCTATGTCTCTTTTATGGTTTAATGTTGTCCTTTGAATATAATGAGACACTGTTGTCTGTGATTGGTTTCCTTTTAGTAGAAACAACAGATTATGAGTTATTTCTTCTCTTTGCACAAGTCCTCTTTGTATCTTGCACATATTTGTGAAGCTGAATGGGGTTACTTGTCAAATCTTTGACTTTGAAAAAAGTAACAGTTTCATCCACAAGGGCATCAAAACCTTTACATTTTTAATCCCATTTACCAATCAACTAAATTGGACACACACTATCCAATGCAAAGTCTAGCAAACTTTCTGAATGTATCCTGCATTTTGTTTGATACTTAACAGTTATCAAAACTTTTTATAAACACTATCATTTCTAACAAAAAAAAGTAGAATATTATACAAACAAGGAAGGATCATATATGTGAAGACAATATAATTCAGACAAACCTGGCTTAAGTTTAAATCTCAACTTCACTACTTTGTGATTTGAGCAACTTATTTAACTGCTCTATCAGTTCCTGGGAGATCTGGTAGCATAGTGGCTAAGACACTTGCCTGCTAACCAGATGGCTGGCGGTTCAAACCCACCAGCCATTCCTCAGAAGGAAGGTTGGGCAATCCTACTTCTGTAGTGATACTGCCTCGGAAACCAAAGGAGGGGTCGCTATGAGTCGGGTTTGACTCGACGGCACATAACAACAACAACAACAACATCAGTTCCCTCACCTGTAAAATGAGATAATAGAAATAAATGTCTCAAACTAGGGATGTGAGCAATCAATGTCAAAATGTTAACTATTGTTATTATTATTACTGAGATTTTATAACTGAAAGTGTTGTATGCTATATAGTACCATAAAACATTTAATTTGAAAATAAATATAGGAACAGTCTTTAATAACCACATGTAAATATGTCCATATATCCTATTTCATATATAACTACTAATTCTGTTCTCTCAAAGAAAGCAATAAATATATGAAGCAATAGCAGCTTTTAGTCTATGTGTAGATGAAACTGTCCTGGAGGTAATAAAATGTAATACACAGTGTCATCTGTTCCATCATCTAAATCATAAGGCATTTATTAAATCTAATAAACTGAGTTTTTGAAACAAAGTTTACGTGGTAGCAAATGTATAACTGTAGAATTCCAAGTTGAAAAGCAGTACAGAAAAATCACACCACTTTCCTACTAAAGGAGAAAAACCAAACATTGATTTGCTGTTAGCTACCAAAGCTGTGATTTCTATGATTAACATAATCTTTCATAACATACTGAAAATAAAAATTTGTATGATTTCTCACTCTCCTTGTATTGCCAAAGGAAATGTAGTTCTGCAAACCACAAATGAACTATGTTAATAATTATGAACCATTTGACACTGGAAAATCTTATTGTTGAGAAACCTAATTTGGAGAAGGCGTAAATTGGGTGGTGACGTTCAACCAGGTCACATTTGGCCAGCATAATTCAGTTCAATGTTATTAACGTTTCTTCTCTCTTACCCTCAACCTTAAAAAGAAAGAAAACATACACAATGTCCTATGTATTGTTACACACAGAATCTTTAGTGGGATGGCAGAGGATGAAATATCACATGTAAAAAGATTTTACACATTATTTTCTCATCAATGTGGCATGGAAGAAATATACTTTCTTAAAACTATTCTCTTTTTCTTTTTTTATTTTAAAAGCTTGTTTTATATTCCACGTTACCTGTACATTTATTTTCACTCCCCATTTACCATGTCCAACTCTAACCTAGTCTCCTTCCCTCCCTACCCTGTAACCCTCCCCTTTTGCCCCTCATATTTATGCACTCCTGTTTGTCCTGCATTTCCTCAATTTGAATGTTGGTCCTCTGGTGCCCCATGGGCTATTTCTCTAAGGGATGTATTACCAAAGATTATGTGGGTGTGTCATCTTGGGTTAAGTGGTCTGCATGTACATCTTGTTAACTATTGGGCTGAGAGCCAGCTCTGTGGGTGCATTTTATTCCAGGCGCAAAATGTATTCCAGGGCCATAGTATTGGGGGTCTCATCAGATTTCGTCTGATCAGTAAATCTGGTCATTATTAAGTTTTCAGATGTTGTTCCACGTTTTACCTCCCACTCTATCCAGGATCTCCAGATTTGATCCTTTCCTGAGTAGTTGGCATTGGAAGCCAGGCACCATCTAGTTCTTCTGGTCTTGAGGGCCATC
>NW_006921924.1:1228850-1236018 GCF_000298275.1 Orycteropus afer afer
TAAAAATAAATAAAGAGGTAAGCAGAGGACGATGTGGCTCCCACAACAGAAGGCAATGTGACCATAGAGGCAGAAATTGGAATGATGCAGCCACATGTCAAAGAACATAACCAGAAGCTGGATGAGGCAAGGAACAGACTTTCCTATAAAGCTTCTGAAGACAGTGTGGTCCTGTCAACACCTTGATTTTGACTCAGTGAAATGAATTTTGGACTTCTGTTCTCTCAAACCATATGTTTGTGGTAATTTGTTACAACAGCCATGTTGTTGTTATGTGCCCTCGAGTCGGACCCAACTCATAGCGACCCCTCCTTGGGTTTCCGAGGCAGTATCACTACAGAAGTAGATTGCCCCATCTTCCTTCTGAGGAGTGGTTGTCATAGGAAACTAATATAGAGTATGTTAAATTATAATTTGCATTTATCCATTCTTAATTTTTATTTTTAAATTTTCTTTTATTTGCTAATTAATATTTTTCTCTTTTTAAGCACAAAGAAAATATCCATTCCATTTTTTCTTGTGCTTAAAAAGGAAAATAAATAGTATGTAAAATCATGAACATTGATTAGCTAATAATCCATTTATAATCTTTAAAGCAAAAATTGTCAAATTATGCTTGATATTACCCCACATATGATCCTACATAATTGACTCCACATATAAATTATGCTTGAATGAGTAGCATTCATATTTTGTTAGTGCTAATTAACTAAGGATAAGACTTTATCTAAAATTAACAGAAACTCAAAAGTGTGATTCATATCAGTATCAATTATACGTGCAACATATAGTCAAAACCAATTTTTTAAACAGTTTGACTAACCTTGGAAATCTTCTGTAAACAAGCATACTGAATCTCTACCTCATTACCCCTTTTCCGGTTAGGACAAAAAAAATGTTTCTTTTCATCACAAAAAGGAATAGAAGGACATAGATTTTATGAGCTGTTGAACTTTGTGATTGAAATGAAGCTCTATGACACTGCTTACAGAAATAAGAAGGGCAAATGTTAATGCTCTTTCAAAAGCAAAGGCAAGGAATGGATTGTTAAATGGGCAGAGTTAAGTGATTGTCTGAAAAGGGCATCTACTAAAAGTGATATGTCAAAGAAGTAGTCTTAATGTGTTGCTACAGATCTATTACTGTAAGCTCTGCATTCAACAATATTCTTCCTTTAACATTTAATATCTTTGAATCTCAATGGTCTTCAGTGAGATTGATCCATTTAAAGGCTGAATGACTTGGAAAATACCTGTCCCTTTGCTCATCTTTAAATAAAGAGATGTGTATTTCAGAGTTTATCAAGAAGTAGAGAAGTAGTACCCTTATTTGTCTAACATAAGCTAGTCAATTTTCTTTTCCAGATTCACAGAGCCCAATAAACCACACTGATGTGAATTCTCCAAAGTTGTTTAGTCAAAAAAGCAATCCATTTCCCAGAATGGATTAAACCACAATACTTCCTTGTAGTTTTTTGCAACAATTGCTTCTTCTTCACATGAAAACTAACATGTCTCCAGAGTAATTTAACTTATTTTACAACCAGATTATAAGAACATCTTTGCCTGTAACATATATGAGGACAGTAATACTATTGCTTTATATTTTAATTAATATTAGACTTAGAAATTCATTATTTCCAATTATTTTAAACTCCGAGGGCAGAGGCAATATCTTTCTTGTTCAGCACTGAATTTCTTGAGTCCAATGGATAAATAAATGAATGAATGAAGTAGCCATCCCTGGGTGGCACAGTTAAGCACTGGTGGTTTGAACCCACGCAGAGACACCTCAGGAAACAGACGTGGTGATCTGTTTCCAAAAAGTCATAGCCTTGAAAACCCTAAACTCACTGCCATCGAATCGATTCGACTCATAGCAACCCTTCTTTGGGTTTCCAAGGCGGTACAGAAGTAGAGTGCCCAACCTTCTTTCCGAGGAGTGGCTGGTGGGTTTGAACCACCAGCCTTCTGGTTAGCAGTCAAATGCCTTAGGCAATACGCCACCAGAGCCCTATGGAGTGCAATTCTACACTGTTCATATGGCGTCATCATGAGTCAGCATAGACTCATGGCACCTAACAAGAACTCCTGGAGAAGACAGCACTTCATTTTACTCTTAACCATTAACACACAGACTAGAACTTGTGCATCACTTACGATTAAGGGGAGGACTTACTTTGAAGTGAGGTCTAGGCTGGAATCTTGTTCTTCTATATAAGAACTACTTATTGGCAGACAAATGCCTTAACCACTATACCACAAGAGCTCCTTCGTAAGGACATAGTAAGAGAACAAAAAGAATGGTTGAACATGATGATTATAATTAATATCACTGAACTGTTCATATGAAGATTGTTGAAATGTTAAATGTTTTGTTACACGTATGTTTACCCAAATAAAATAATAAACAGCTAGGCAAAACAAAAAATGATAGAACTAAAAGAAAAGAAAAGAGCTATTTATTAGCTGAATTAACCTATCTGATCCTTGGGGGTTTTTAACTGTAAAGTGAGGAAGAAAATGTACATTCTCCCCAGGGTTTTTATGAAATTTAAATAAGATAAAAAATATATAAAATGCTTAACATGGACCTGGACACTTAGTAAGTGCTCCTTACACTGTGGCCCTTATTGTTATTAAACAGTCTCTGACAAATGGTCAGTTTTGAAAGGGTTGGGGGTGGGGAAAGGCTGCTTTTAAACAAGATTTATGGGTCCTGAGACACAAGAGTACACAGTGTCCTGAAAAGAAGAGCAAGCAGGAGCCAAAGGAAACCTCATTGGCTTCACAATGTTACCTGCAATTATTCATGTTCATGTCCATTGATGATCATGAATCAGGGCTGATAAGATTTCTTTCTTCTGTTTTCTAAGCCAAAGCACTTGTTTTTGTTTTGAAGGTTTATTTCCCCACCAAAGGCACTTGTTTTTGTTTGAAGAGGTTACTTTGTTTGTTTGTGTGTTTGATTACACCTTGCCTAATTAGGCAGTATCTTTACTCACCACCATTCAATTGTGAGTTTGTCATAGTGTCATACATGTTGTATCAAACCCAAAAAAGAAACTCACTGCCATCAAATCAATTCCAACTCATAGTGACCCCCACTGGGTTTCTGAGGCAGTATGGAAGTAGATTGCCCCATCTTCCTTCCCCAGAGAGGTTGGTGGGTTTGAACTGCTGCTAATCTTCTGGTTAGCAGTCAAATGTCTTAGGCACTGCACTGCCAGAGATCCTTACATATTGTATAGTTAGTCATAAATGGTGAACAGTTTGAAGTTGTCAAAGATTTCATTTTACTAAGATCCATTATCAATACCCATGGAAGCAGCAGCCAAGACATCAGACGTCATATTGAACTGGGCAAATCTGCTGCAAAAGGCCTCTTAAAGTTGTGAAGAGTCAAGATGTCACTTTGAAGACTAAGGTGCACCTAACCCAAGCCATGGTATTTTCAATCACCTCACATGCATATGAAAGTGAAAGCCAGACAATGAATAAGGAAGATGAAGAATAAGAGCTGATGCCATTGAATTATGGTGTTGGCAAAGAACACTGAAAACGCCATGGACTGCCAGAACAAATAAATCTGTCCTGGAGGAAGTGCAGAGAGAAAGCTCCTTGGAAGGGAGAATGGACAGACTGTGGCTCACCTACTTTTGTCATGTTGTCAGAAGGGACCTGTCCCTGGAAAAGGATATCATACTTGGTAATGTAGAGGGTCACCGAAAAAGGGGAAAACTCTCAGCAAAATGTACTGATGCTGTGGCTGCAACGATGGGCTCAAACATAGCAAGGATTGTGAAGATGGTGCAGGACTAGACAGTGTTTTGTTTTGTTGTACATAGGGTTGTGATGAGTCAGAGCCGAAAAACAAAAACAACATCATCTTTACTCAGTAAATGGGATATTTACTATGGGAGAAAAGGAACATATGGCCAAAAGTCCAAAAGACTTGCAAACTGTAAACAAAAGATAAAGGGATTCCATCTGCCCTACTTAATTGAGTCAAGGTTTCTACTTCCTTCACTGGTATTATACCTCCAGCTTAGTACTTTCCACTGGCACTATGAACTAATATCACCTGGTTTCCTGTAGTCTCCTCCACTGGATTTTAAGTTCCTTTAAGACAGAGGCCATGCTTTATTGATCTCTATGTTCCTCACACCTAGTACAGAACCTGGAAGATACTAGGTGATCAATAAATATTAATTAAAATAATACAAAAATAAAAATAGGTAATACTAAAGCTGTTAAAAAAACTTACAAAGCATCTTAGGTCTATCTTGATATTTCTAAATTTCAAGGGGGTGTAACACTTCTGAGAGGATAAAAGAATCCCATTGTGAGATAATTTCATTTACAAATGGTCCTAGGACATGAATCCCAGGACAGCAGCAAAGTAAGGTGTTGGTCTCTGGGGGACTATGTGTGCCTGTTTGAATGCACTCATTGTCCGTGTTTTCAGGCAGAATACACTACTCTGTAGACAGCTTCCTTACTGTGCTTGTTTATGAATCAAACACTTTGTTCACTTAGTAGAATTTAATATTCTTAATGTGCACTTTGATTCTTTATATCTTTATCTTTGTTCTGAATTTCTGGGGAACATCAGTTTTCCAGTGGATACCATTTCTGTTCTGCCTGGGGTATTGTGTTTCATCTATTTCAAGTGCTGCTATTGTCCAAATAGTCTTTTTGACTTCAAGATTTTTTAATCAAGCTTTTGCTCTTTCTTTTTTTTTTTTTTAATCCCTTGCAGGGAGTATGGATTAATTTACTTCTATCCCCTCTCCCTTCTAGTAATTTTGAGTTAATCTTGGTCACACATGCTAAGTTGTGTCTCACTGGTGCTTTTCCACATTCTCCTCTTTGATTAGTTTGTGGAGTGAAGGTCCTTTGATAATGTGGAGGAAGATAAACATCCATGCAGCCTTCTATTTTTAAGGCAGTCACTGTTTTACTGCATAGCAAATTGAATATAATGGAAATAAAGTTATTTGTAAAACTAAGTATTTTAGCTCATTGATAAGAGTCCAAATAATACATGGATATTATCATCAGACTTTGGCATTCCATGCAAAACTGTACCCTTCACCAAAAGGAGCATGAGACCTGCATGACTATTCCCAATAACCCAATTAACACAATTAACAGAAAATCTGGACTATTCACACTCAGATACCAGAAAAACAAACTTTTTAATTTCCATTAGTTACATATTAGTCTTGCATTACCTTGTTTCTGTAATTAGTAGCACACATAACATAAAAGACAGACCAAAGGGGAAACAAAAGACAGAACGAATTTAAGCTTCATAGCCTGATATCATTGAACAATTTATTCAATGGAATGAAAAGTTAAGTAATATTTTCCAGAAAATGACAAAGTGTGCCGCAGAATCAGAATATCAGAGCTCCTTTTACTGGTGTAAGGAGCTCTGGTGGCACAGCGTGTAAAGTACTTGGCTGCTAAGCAGAAATGTTGGTGGTTCAAACCCATCATCTGCTTTTCAGGAGAAAGACGTGGCAGTCTTCTTCCATAAAGGTTACAGATTTTGAAACCCTGTGCAGCAATTCTATTCTGTCCTATAGGGTTGCTATGAGTCAGAATCCACTCAATGGTAGAGTTTGGTTTGGGTTGGTGTGTTAGGCTGGGTTCTCTAGAGAAGTAAAACCAGTAAAGCTGAGAGAGAGACAGAGACAGAGATAGACAGAGAGAGAAAAGAATTTATCTTAAGAAAATGGCTCACACACTTATAGAAGCTGACAAGTCCCAAGTTCTTGGATCAAACATCAAGCTGGAGGCTTTTGCCAACTCATGCAGCTTCAGGGGCTGATGAGCTCAAGGTTGGCAGGCAGTATACAGGCTGTTGACTCCAATGAATAACAAATCCAAGATCTCCAGGCCAAATGGTGGATTGTTCACTCACAGGCAGTTGTAGGCAGCACAACAGGATCCCGATCCACAGAAGAGTGGATTTTTCCCCAGGATGTTCATAAATACATTGGAAGCAGACCACACCCCTAGGGAAACTCCCTTTCAATGGACTGGCTACCGAAAACACATACATTCGATCTCACCATGGGAATTACCCACATCAAAACTGCTTAAACCACTCAGAATTGTGGTCCAGACAAGTTGACACACAACTCCAACTATCATGGTCTACCCCTTGTCAACCTGGCAGTTGTACACATCTCCTTAACCATATATAATCTCTAAATAAGGTCAGTTATAAAGTCATATTTGTGCCTAACATGATACACTAACACATGTACAACTAAAACACATTAACACCATTTACATTTCATAGTTCATAACAGAAGGAAACAAAAATAATTGATGCACATATACAATGAAGAAATATAACAATCAAGTCCTTATTTCTGCAACTGGTCACATTGCCATAGCTGATATTCAGGACTACCTTCTTCCATCACCCATTCTGTATTTCCCTTGCCCTCAGCAAGCACCTCAGGTGGTCGTGGTTCTTTGCTTGGTGGGGTGATCCAAACCTTCATTCCTGAAGGGTCTGAGCCATTAGTAGTCATATCAGAATTGGGTTGCTGTAATATTCCATTGACTTTAATCACAGGGCATGGTAGTACTAAGAGATGTCCTAAAGAATCTCCTGTATTCCAGACATATTCTTCTTTACCTCCATTATGTAATGTCAATCCAATTTCCCCTTGGTAATCAGGATCTATCACACCAGATAGTACAGTAATGCCCTTCTTTGTCTGTTGATCCAGAGGCATGAGGAAGCCAAAATGGCTAGGTAGCATTCTTAACTTCCAGTTCAACACAATTAGTATAGTGTCTGAAGGTGGGAGTGTTCCACCTTTTGGGACTAAGAGTTCCAGACCTGCAGAGCATAGGGTAACAGTAACAGGAAGCAAAAATTTTTTGAGTGGGTCCCTAGGGGTAATACTGAGTGGTACCACTTCTGTTTCCACTCCTTGGTTCTTGGACCCATGAATCCTGGCTATTGGAGAAAAAGTACTGTATATTGGACGCTGGTTTAGAGAATATACAGCCTCCTAGAGAACAAAGGCCCAAACCTTAAAGGTATTGCCACCTAGCTAGCACCATAATTGTGTTTTTAGTATGCCATTCCATCATTCTATCAAGCCAGCTGCTTCAGGATGATGGGGAACATGGTAAGA
>NW_006921924.1:1236462-1238914 GCF_000298275.1 Orycteropus afer afer
GCCCATGCATAGCCTCCTTCCCTGCCACCACAGCCACTTTGTTCATGAGCCCATCGAGCAATGACAGGAGTAGCCGGGGAAAAAGGATGGCTGGTTTCCACTGAACATGTCATCCTATCCACCTGATTGTTAAAGTCCTCCTCTGCCGAGGTTACTTTTTGGTGGGCATTCACTTGAGACACAAATATCTTCACTCCTTTGGCCCAGTCAGAGAGATCTATCCACATACCTCTTCCCCATACATCCTTGTCACCAATTATCCAATCATTCTCCTTCCAAGTCCCAGACCATCTGGCAAAGCCATTGGCCACAGCCCATGAATCCGTATACAATCGTACATCTGGCCATTTGTCATTCCATGCAAAGTGAACAGCCAGATGCATGGCTCAAAGTTCTGCCCATTGGGAGGATTTCCCTTCACCACTGTCCTTCAGGGAATCTCAGAAAGGGGCTGCAGTGCCACTGCTGTCCACTTTCAAGTGGTGCCTTCATATCATGCAGAGCTATCTGTAAACCAGGCACCAGTTTTCTCTTCCTTGGTCAACTGATCATAAGGAACTGCCCATGAGGCCATAGGTGCAGACTGGGAGAAGGAAGCTAATGTGACTAGAGTGGGGACCATAGGCATTTGGGACACTTCCTTGTGTAACTTACTTGTGCCTTCAGGTCCTGTTCAAGCCCGATCTCTGATATTACCACTCCCATTTAATGATGGAGTGCTGCTGTGCATGTTCAACTTTATGACTCTGTGGGTAAGACACCACTCATGATGGGTCAGGCCTCATGGTGACTTGGTGGCCCATGGTTAGGCATTCAGTCTCTACTAAAGCCCAATAACAAGCCAAAAACTGTTTCTAAATAGGAGAGTAGTTATCTGAAGAGGATGACAGGGCTTTACTCCAAAATCCCAAGGGTCTGAATTGTGATTCACCAATAAGGACCTGCCAAAGACTCCAAACAGCATCTCTATCTGCTACACACACTTCAAACACATTGGATCAGCGGGATCACATAGCCAAGAGGCAAAGCAGCTTGCATGGCAGCCTGAACCTGTTGCAAAGCCGTCTGTTGTTCTGGGCCCCACTCAAAACAAGCAGCTTTCAAAGTCACTTGATAAATAGGCTGAAGCAACACACCCAGATGAGGACTATGTTGCCCCCAAAATCCAAAGAGGCCCGAGACATTGTGCCTCCTTTTTAGTTGTGGGGGAAGCCAGATACAATAACTTACCTTCACATTAGTATGACTATTTCAACATGTCCCACACCATTGGACCCCTAGAAATTTCACTGATGTGGAAGGTGCCTGAATTTTTGTTGGGTTAATTTTCCACCCTCTAGCATGCAGATATCTCACCAATAAGTCTAGAGTCATTGATACTTAATCCTTAATAGGTCCAGTCAGCATAATGTCATCAATATAATGGACCAGTGTGATGTCTTGTGGAAGGGAAAAGTGATCAAGATCCCTATGAACTAAATTATGACATTGTGCTGTGGAGTTCACATACCCTTGAGAAAGCACTCTGAAAGTATATTGCTGGCCTTGCCATCTGAAGGCAAACTGCTTCTAATGGTCCTTTGAAATTGGTATTGAGTAAAAGGCATTGGCCAGATCAATAGCTGCATACCAAGTACCAGGAGATGTACTAATTTGCTCAAGCAATGAATCTACATCAGTTGCAATTGGAGTCACCACTTGCTAAAGTTGACAATAACCTACTGTCATTCTCCAAGATCCGTCTGTTTTTTTTTTTTGTTTGTTTGTTTGTTGCACAGGCCAACTAGGTGAATTAAATGCAGACATGGTGGGAATCACCACCCCTGCATCCTTCAAGTCCTTGATGGTGGCAATAATTTCTGCACCCCTCCAGGGATGCGGAATTGCTTGTGGTTTACTATTTTTCTAGGTACAGTCAATTCTAATGGCTTCTGCTTGGTTTTTTCTACCATAATGGCCCTTACTCCACATGTCAGGGACCCAATGTGGGAATTCTGCCAATTACTCAGTATATCTATTCCAATTATGCATTCTGGAACTGGGGAAATCACTACAGGATGGGTTCGGGGACCCACTGGAACTGCTGTGAAACACACCTTGGCTAAGACTCCATCAATAACTTGACCTCCATATGCCCCCATTCTAACTGGTGGGCCACAATGACACTTTGGGTCTTCTGGAATTAGTGTCAGTTCAGAGCCAGTGTCCAGTAATCCCTGAAAAGTCTGATTATTTCCTTTCCCCCCATGAAAAGTCATTCTCGTAAAAGGCCTCAGATCCCTGTGGGGAAGGCTGGGAAAAAGACTGACATTATTTTTTGGCAATGTAGTGGGGCCCTTCTTCAAAGGGACCTGGACTCCCCTTCATTCAAGGGGTTGTGGGTCTGTAAACTGACTCAAGTCTGGGAATTGATTGAGAGGATGTGACTCTATATTCTGGTGATTCAATCTAG
>NW_006921924.1:1239395-1241293 GCF_000298275.1 Orycteropus afer afer
AATCAGATCCTTTCCTAACCTCTCAAGCTGAAACACTGAATGAAGAATCCGTACTTAGTGGGCCTAAATCAATAAACTCAGACTGATCCAACGTTACATTCCTTGCACCATTATCCCACACTCTCAGTAGCCATTCCCATACATATTCTCTAGGTTTCTGTCTGTACCTGTTAGCAAAATCAAGTAGATCTTTTCAGGTGTAGCATAAAACCTCCTCTATTTCACCTTCTGGGGCTTGCTTGGACTTAACTTTAGTTATAGATCTAGCATCCACAATGAGTGGTTGGGGCAGTTCCTGAGAACAATCAGCAATGTCATCCATGGCATCCACCTCAGGCAATGATTCAGCAGGAACTTTTGTGTTAATCCCATCAGATGGAGGTGGAAGGGATAATGTTTTTATAGTAATCCCTTCAGATGGGAGGGATTCAACAGAATGTATAGGCTCCATATCCTCATCTTTGTGACTGTCTGCCCATATGTCCCAATTCCAGGTTTCAGGATCTTATTTTTTCCCAATCAATGACTCACTTTAACTTCAGATCCCATTCTGGGTTGGCAATTCAATTGGTGTTGTAATTCAGCCAGCCTTACAATAAGACTCTGGGTTTAGTTTTCAGCAACATCAGCTCTTTTATTAGAAGAAATAAGGCTGTGACTCAGCAGCCCTGAACTCATCTTGCTCTTTCACCACTTTGTCTGTGGTAAGTAGGACCAACCAAGCAGCTTTTTTATACTCCTCATGCTGACAAAATTCCAGAAAAGTATCAAATATGCAATCACTCAGAGCCTCAATTCTCAAAAATACTTGATCTATTGGTGGTGCTATTTTGCATATTAATGTTGCCACCTCACACCATGGATTAGCAGGGCCCTCTTTACTAATGGAGGCAGAATCACCAGTGTCTTTATGACTAATCAAATTGGAGAGCCAAAACAGAATCTGTGAGAACCAATTTAGGAAGCCCATCCTTATGATTTTGTCTCTCTAGAACCACTCTCAATACCAAATGTGTTAGGCTGGGTCCTCTAGAGAAGCAAAACCAGTAAATCTTAGAGAGAGAGAGAGAAAGAGAGAAATTTATCTTAGGAAAATGGCTCTCACACATATAGAAGCTGGCAAGTCCCAAGTTCTTGGATCAAACATCAAGCTGGAGACTTTTCCAAACTCACACAGCTGCAGGGGCTGAGGAGCTCAAGGTTGGCAAGCAGTATACTGGCTCTTGATTCCAAAGAATAATGAATCCAAGATCTCCAAGCCAAATGGTGGATTGTTTGCTCACGGACAGCTATAGGCAGCACAACAGGATCTTGATCCACAGAAGAGTGGTTCTTTTTCCCAGGATGTCCATAAATATATTGGAAGCAGGCCACACCCCTAGGGAAACTCCCTTTCAACAGATTGGCTGCTCAAAACATATACAACTGATTTCATCATGGGAACAACCCACATCACAATTGCTTAAACCACTCAGAATTGTCGTCTAGCTAAGCTGACACACAACTCCAACTATCACAGTTGGTTTACTGTTGTAGAAATAAGAGCTCAGAAATGAAAAGTTATTGCCTTCAGATCATTCAGATAATAACTTGTCAAACTAAAGTAATTGGCTTCAGATCAATCACATAATATGTTGTTGAGCTGGCATACTTTCTGAGCCTTCAAACTTCAAGTCCAGGGCTTCCTTAATCTTGGCAGGATGGTGTGATCTGGGTCACCTCAGAAACCCAAGGAGGGGTTGCTATGAGTCAGATCCCACTCAATGGCAGTGAGTTTTTTTTTTCCTGGTAAGAATATTGTTTACTACATCTAAAAGAACTGAAGTGTGATATGCCATTTTGAAATCAACTTTATGAAATGAATTGGGAATTTCCTTATAGGGAGAATGGGAAAGAGA
>NW_006921924.1:1241465-1251183 GCF_000298275.1 Orycteropus afer afer
TGCCCAACCTTCCTTCCGAGGAGTGGCTGTTGGGTTTGAACCACCAGCCTTCTGGTTAGCAGTCAAATGCCTTAGGCACTATGCCACCAGAGCTCACCATAGCACTCATTAATGTCTGTTGTATATTGCCATGTCAGCTTCCAGGTTTCCCAACCCTGTTTTTTTTTCTGAGGAAATCTTATAAGTATCCCCTTTCCAGGTTATTACTCATCTCACTGCTGGCAATCTCCATACAAAGGTAGCTGCTCCTAGTTTTGATACCATGATAGACTTAATGAATCAGAATCTTCATGGGTAGGGCCCAAGCATTGCAGATATTTTTAAATAGCTCTCCCTAGTTAGTAATTATGATGTGCATTCCTGGTTAAGAAGCATAGGTAGATCATAACTTATTTTATAAACAAGTAAGAGGCTAAAATGAATTAAATAATTTACATAATGTCAATCAACTTATTAGTAGAAGACATAGAATTTAATGTTGATTTCCTGACTTCTCATACAATGTACTTTTCACCATACCACTATCTTCTTCAGCATCCTATTTGTCAACAATTTGATAATGTGAGAACATTTAATCACACAATATATTAAAGAAGTACTTTTCAAACTTCACTGTGCATAGGGATCACACATAAATCATTTTAAATACACATTTTGACTCAGTAATTATGAGGTGAGATCTGAGATTCTGTATTTCTTACAAGCCCATACGTAATGCTGATTCTGCTGATCCATGGATTATATTTTGAATAATAAGATACTAAAGCATTCTCCAAAGCTTGAGTTAAGCAGGCCAAACTTAGGAAATGAAATGGAATTATTATTAATAATAACAATGATAATAATTGCTTACATTTACTGAGTGATCTGTTAAATTTTCTATACACATTATATAATTTAATCTTCCTAAGAATCCTTTGAGATAAAAATACATTAAGTACTTATAACATTATAATTACTTAATATATTTACAATACTATAACAAGTACTTATTTTATAGATGAGGACATTGACACTCTGAGATAAATGATTTTCCTATGACTACACACTAACTATACCACTTGTCTGTCACATTGTCATAATGTGGTGGTGTGTGTGTTGCTGTGATGCTAGAAGCTATGTCACAGGAATCTGAGTAGCAGCAGGGTCACCCATGGTGGAAAGGTTTCAGTGGAGCTTACAGACTAAGAAGCAGGACCTGGTGATCTACTTCTAAAACAAATGGCCAGTGAAAAACCTCACAAATAACAACAGAATGTTGTCTGACATAAAACCAGATGATGAGCCCCTCTGGATAGAAGGCACACACAAAATATGACTGGGAAAGAGCCTAAGGCATTTGACTGTAACCACAAGGCTGGCGGTTCAAACCCACTTGCCACTCCTCAGAAAGAAGATTGGGCAATCTACTTCCATAGTGATACCACCTCAGAAACCCAAGGAGGGGTAGCTGTGAGTCAGATCTGACTTGACAGCAGTGAGTTTAGTGAGCAGATGAAGCAAAGTTTTGAGATCTTCATTTGCTGACGTGGCATGATTCAAAATGAGACAAAACAGCTGCAACCATCCATTACTAATCAGAACATGGAATGTATGAACTACGAATCTAGGAAAATTGGAAGTCATCAACAATGAAATGGAACACATAAAGATCAATATCCTAGGCATTAATGAACTGAAATGGACTGGTACAGGCCATTTGGAATCAGACAAATATATGATCTACTATGGTGGGAATGACAAATTGAAGAGGAATGACAACAATTCATAGTTAAAAAAAAAAAAAAACCATGTCAAGCTCTATACTGAAGTGTAAAACCATCAATGATAGGACAATATCCACATGCCTTCAAGGATAACATTGCAAAGAACAAGAATTCCAGAACACTTAATTGTGCTAATGAGGAAACTGAAAATATACCAAAAGGCAGTCATTAGAACAGAACAAGGGTTTATTGTCTGGTTTAAAATCAGAAAAATATGTAAAAAGTAAGAGTGTACCCTTTCAGCATACTTATTCAGTCTGTATGCTGAGCAAATAATCTGAGAAGCTGGACTATATGAAGAAGAATGCAGCATCAGGGATAAACAATCTGAAATATGCAGATGACACCAATTTGCTTGCTGAAAGCAAAGAATACTTGAACCACTTACTGATGAAGATCAAAGACTGTGGCCTTTAGTAAGGATGATACCACAACATGAAGAAAACAAAAATCATCAAAACTGGACCAATAAGCACCATCATGATAAATGGAGAAAATATTGATATTGTCAATGATTTCATTTTACTTGGATCTATAATCAATGTCCATGGAAGCAACATCAAAAAAACAAATGATGTACTGCATTTGGCAAATCTGCTACAAAAGGCCTCTTTAAAGTGTTGAAGAGCAAAGATGTCACTTTGAAGATTAAGGAGCACCTGACCCAAGTAATGGTATTTTAAATTTCCTCATATGCATGTGAGAGCTGGAAAACTAATAAGAAGACTGAACAGGTATTGATGCATTGAAATTGTGGTGTTGGTGAAGAATACAGAATATACCACAGACTGCCAAAAGAACAAGGAGCACTGATGGCTCAGTGCCTAAGGCATTTAACTGCTAACAAGAAGATTGGCAGTTCAAACCCAGCAGCCACTCCACAAAGGAAGATGGGGAGATCTACTTCTGTAAAGATTTACTGTCTCAGAAACCAATGGGGGTTGCTATGAGTCAGAATCAACTCAGTGGCAGTGGGTTTGGTTTTGGTTTTGGGATAGAAGAATGAGCAAATCTGTCTTGGATAAGGTGCAGAAAGAATGCTCCTTATAAGCGAGGATGGCAAGACTTTGTCTCTCACACTTTGGTCACATTATCAAGAGGGATCAGTCCCTGGAGAAGGACTGCTCAATAGAGTAGTGTCAGTGAAAAAGAGGAAGACTCTTAAGAAGATGGATTGAGACAGAGGCTACAACAATGGGCTCATACATAGCAATGATTGTGAGGATGGCACAGGACCAGACAGTGTTTTTCTGTTGCATACAGGGTCACTATGAGTAGGAACCAACAAGACATCACCTAACAACAGCACAAGGAAGAGCAGTTAACACAATACTTGCTGAAATTTATGCACCAACCATTAACACCAAAGATGAAGAAATTGAAGTTTTTTCACAAACTTCTACAGGTTGAAATTTATAAAACATACAACTAAGATGTATTGATCATTACCGATGATTGGAATAAGAAAACTGGAAACAAAGAAGATGACTAGATAGTTGGAAAATATGACCTTGGTGATAGAAATAACACTGCATGACAGAATTTTGCAAGACCAATAATCTATTCATTGTAAATATCTTTTCCAGCAACATAAATGGTGACTATACACATCTTCAACATATGGGATACATGGGAATCTGTGGAAAGAGGTGATGGAGAAGTGCGTTATCATCTGTCAAAACAAGGCCAAGGGGCGACTGCAGAAGAGACCAGCAATTGCTCATCTGCAAATTTAAATTGAAGGTGAAGCTGAAGAAAATTAAAATATATCCATAAGAGTCAAAATAAGACCTTGAATATAACCCTCCTGAATTTACAGAAAATCTGAAGAATAGATTTGACACATTGAACACCAATGACCAAAGATCAGATAAAGTATGGGATGACATCAAGGACATCATACATGAAGAAAGCAAAAGATCATAAAAAAGACAGGAAAGAAAGAAAACACCAAAATGAATGTCAGAAGAAACTCTAAAACTTGCTCTTGAATATAGATTAACTGACATGAATGGAAGAAATGAGGAAATAAGAAAACTGAACATATTTTAAAGGGTAGCTCAAGAAGAGAAATTAAAGTATTATAATGAAGTGTGCAAAGATCTGGAGTTAGAAAACCAAAAGGGAAAACATGTTCAGTATTTCTCACACAGAGAACTGAAGCAAAAATTCAAGCCTTGAACTGTAATACTGAAAGTCTTAAATTAAAAGGATATAAAAATCCTATAAATATGACATCAATTATATTAACATTTATGTAAATATTTGGAGAGATGTTTACTGTGATCATCTTCAACATGGAAGGGTTATGAAAAGACCATTTCTTTCTCTTTATACTTTTCTTTATACATTTTTCCAAAATGTACAAAATGAGCAAGGATTATTTTTAAATTTATCAGCAAAAACCTAGAAAAGAAAAATAATTCTTATAAAAAGAGTTTGGCACAGTAACCTTTTGGAAACACATACTATTTTTTAAAAATCCTCTCAATTAAAGAAATAACAAGCAATAAAGAAATAATAAATCTGAAAAATAAATTTTGTTAATCTGCCAGCATTTAGATAGACATTTAGTCACTAAAGCAGCTTTCACTGATGTTTTCTCTGTTATTTTCTGACACACACACACATACACAGAGGAAATCCAGGTTTTCATGAGCTGTACATTAGCAATTAATACACAGAACTCGTGTTTTTTTTTGTTTTGTTTTCACTGCTTGTTTAGTATATTTTAGAATTTTAATTCCTCAGATAATTTGTATCATTTGCCACTAAAATATGGAAGGAAAAGTGTGGCAAGTATCTATTTTTAAATCACTGCAATATTTTCTGGACCATTTCCACTGAAAGCACAAAGGATATAGAAATCTAAGTTAAGCACATTTGGGAATACAGAAGAATCTCAAGCAACACAGTCTCTCATCAGGTGGATGTGTTCAGATAGGTTGGTAGAATTTTGCTCAGGGCTATATGACCTGTTTTGCCCCAGAGACATCAATTTCAATTCTCTCTTTGGGATTTATTGGTGTACAAAGTTCTTCAGAGGATTCTTTGTCTCACTAGAAATACTTTCTCTCCTTTTCCTGTCTCACCCATTATAACTCAAAAATCTAAGCCATTTACCTAGAATTTTCATAAAACATGGTAGGGAAGAAAATCCACAAGCTGACATGGAGAAATTGTATCATAAAAGCTTGGAAACATTAATTTTGTTATATAAGATATTATGTGGAGATGTATCATCTGGTATTTATGGCTCAATTTAAAGAAAAGATAATTGACAGGAGGTGGGCACAATGACATATTTGTGTGAGGGCACTCTAAAACTGAGGTGTGTGGCATGCTTGAAAATGAGCTCTGATGGCATAGTGCCTAAGGCATTTGACTGATAACCAGAAGGCTGATGGTTCAAACCCACCATCCACTCCTTGGAAGGAAGGCTGGGCAATCTATTTCCATAGCGATACTTCCTCAGAAACCCAAAAAGAGGTCGCTGTGAGTCAGACCTGCCTTGACAGCAGTGAGTTTGGTTTGGTTTTGGAGGTCTGAATCAGAGTTCCATTCGCTGAACTAAACTTTTAGCATGTTCTAAATCCTCTTTGCTGCCTTCCTAAAAACAGAATCTGTGATTTAAAGCCTTATGACATGTAACTTCTTATAAAATTTTAACCACCCTCAGCAAACAATGGAGGAGGCAAGGATGTGGTTTATGATGAAATGTTTGTCAAGAAATGTTTACCAGTATGGTCTTGGGAGAATGTTTGTGCAGTATGCCCCAGGACGAATGTATAATTAGATATTTCAGAAAGTTGCTAAAGGTAAGTAATGTCTCAAATCCTGAGCTGTACACTCGCTTTGCAGCTCTTTTGAGTTTTATTGCTGGATTTGATTTCAATTTATTCCTCCAGTTGGTTGCATTTTTGTTCTTCCTTATAAAAGAACCTAGATTTCCCTTACTAGAATGCCAGTTGATATTTGTGATTATCTAGGATTTATACAGTTACTAAGGTTTCTCAAAGTCTCTTAAGCCACAAAAAAATATGGGCACATCTTTAAGCACATAAAAGCCCCTAGAGCACTTACCAAAAATAGAAAGAAGTTCATAAAAGGATAAGCTGGTATGTGACATGGGCCATATGCACTAGGCTGCCCACCCACCACAAAATCATTCTCACACAGCAAGGCACACTGTAAAACAAAACACAGACCAAACTTTGCAGCAAATGCCTCATAAGAATTTTGTTTTACTCTGGGGAAACCAAAGTTGTAGCCTATCTATTTTTAGTTGTGCACATAGTGTTTCTGTTTTTGTACATTCATTTGATCTGTCTGCTGGAAGTATGGGTGATGTTATATGAACAAACATTTTGGTCCTTCAAGATGTGCATCCTTGTATAATTAGCATACCCTACCAAAGACAGTCTAGAAAATTAATGGCCACCTTGGGGTCCTTAGATCAAATTTGGCTGTTCTGTATAGAAAATTAGAAAATAAAGGCTCCCAAATTTAGCAACCTCAATGGGATGCCTATTTTGGTTAGTACCTAGAAGCTTCTAAAATATATCAAGACAGTAAGATAACTTCCCTGCAGGATACTCACCTCTCTACACCCTTCTTTGCCCTACTATTCCCCTGATGATACCTTCCCTAGATTATTTTTACCTAAAGAAACTATTAAGCAGCCTAAAGTCTGTTTCTGAAATCATGTAAGAATTCAGTCCATGGATTCCAGGGAGTCTCTTCATCACACTGGCATAACTTTTATTACTTAGACTCATACAAAATTACATAATATTGTAAAGGATTTTCCAAAATTATGTGAGGATCCTTAAACATTTTCCAAGGAATTTACAATTGTTACTGAACCTTACCAACCTGAACTTCCACTCCTACGTCAGTTAGTCCATATGATAATAGGACCTGGAGAAGACCAATTATTGTAAAAATAAGCTGAATGGAAGGATCCTGAAAGTAGTTTAACTTTAGACATGGATGAAACAGCTGCCACACTGCTAGAAGATGCTTGAGCAATAGGTAAAAGATTACTTGAAGCTATCCCTAAAGCTTTTCTCCCAAAAATAGATTGGAATACAATTCATTTGCACACAAATTAAAGATATGAGTGTTTATGAGTTCCAAACCTGATTATTTAAAAATTTTTCTAAACCCTCCAGACTTGACCTATAACCCATGGATGCTTCTGGAGCTTTTAATGCTGCATTTCATTCTGGCTTTAGACCCAACATTTTAGCCTTAATGAAAAGACACCAATTACATTGGAAAGTCACCCCTACTGTTGAGCTAACTAACCTGGCTCATGAACTCTCTCAAAGAGAAGAAACCAAACAAGCCTCAAGGGCCAATAAACTCATGGCCTTGCAAATACAACAGTTACAATTCCCTAATCAGAAGAGAAACCCTAAGCCTTCTGAATGCACTAAGCCTGGTACTTGCCATTATTGCAAGAAATCTGGATACTAGGAAAAAGTTAGTTACAAACTAAAAATTAGACAAAAGACAGCCAAACAAGATGCCCCTTGCCCTGATCCTAATTTAGAATGAAGGCACTCTGGGGACAAAACTAGGACTTTTCTGGTGATGGCCCTTAAGCCAAAAGGAGAAATTACCATGTACATTAATGGAGAGCCTTCCAAATTTTTAATTGATCCTGAAGCCATTTTAGTTGCTATTAACCCCACTTGTTTACAAAAGGACCTACCCCAAGGTACAAAAACTTCAATAATTGTGGGAGTTACTAATCAAGAACAAACTGTGGTGTACTACCAGCCCATTCCTATATCCTTAGGCCCTATTGAGGACCTACACCATGTTTGCTTAGCTCTGATAACCCAGTTTACATGTTAGGAAGAGATCTATCTAAATGGAATTGCCATTTCCATTTCAATGGAAAGGGGGAAATTTTACTGAACCTGCTTATGTTAGATTGGGTTCTCTAGAGAAACACAAAACCCAGCAAAACGTATATATATATTTATATATAGAGAGAGAAATTTATCTTAGGAAAATGGCTCACAAACGTATAGAAGCCGGCAAGTCCAAAGTCCCTGGAGGAAACGGGCTGGTGGCAGCCTTAGCTTCCACAAGTGCAGGGGGCTGAGAAATTCAAGGCTGGCAGGCAGTACACTGGTTGTTGACTCCAACGAAAGATGAATCCAAGATCTCCAGGCCGAGCGGTGGGCTGCTCACTCACGGAAGTTTGTAGTCAGCACACCAGGGTTCCAATCCCTCAAAGAATGTCCCTCTTCCCAGGATGTCCCTGGATATCTTGGAAGCAGGCCACACCCCTAGGGAAACTCCCCTTGGGCAGACTGGCCACTCAGAACACAGTCATCTGATCCCATCATGGGAACAACCACACAGAACTGGGTTCCAGTCAAGTTGACACACAGCTCCAACTATCACACTGCTCAACACTGGTAAATAAACTTACTCTGAATTAGATGATACCCAAGAAAAAGAGGAAATTATTTGTGTCCTGCAAGCACTTTTCCTGTCTCATCAATACTCAGTCTACCCTAGTCCTCTTTCCCTAGAGTTCCTTCTCTCAGTTATTGGAAGCTTCTGAGGTACTATATCTACAGTACTAGGATCTACACCAGTAAAATGAGTTGTGTTTGGAAGAATATTGGAAAGAATATGGAGAACCTTTTGTGCAGAACCAATTAAAATCCACATAGATTTATTCAAACCTTTACTAAAAGTTCTCCAGTATCCTCTAAAACTAGAAGCCAAAAAACTTACCATAATAATACAGAATTTTATTTTTAAAGGCCACACTGTTTCCTGCACAAGCCCTTGCAACATCCCTGTCCTCCCAGTTAAGAAAACAAATAATAATTGCTGGAATTTTGTTTAAGGCTTCCAAATATTAATTACATTATCATCATTAGATTCCCTGTAGTTCCTAATACCCATTTATTTCTTTCCATTATCCCTCCAAACACAACTCATTTTACTGGTGTGTACCTTTGTACTGTCTTTTTCAGCATTCCTGTGCTTCCTGAGAATATCTGTTCGCTTTCACCTGAGCAGAGGAACAATTTACTTGAACTGTAATGCCTCAAATGTTTCATGAATCTTCCACATTTCTCTCTCAGATTTTACATGCAGGTTTACAAGTCTTATATTTGCTAACCAGTCTACACTGCTGCAATACATTGATGATGTATAGTGTGTTCTGCATCTCGGTAGGCTTGCCATAAAGACAGTGTAACACTGTTAAAGCATTTAGCAGCAGGAGATACAAGGTTTCTGAAGAAAAATACAACTGGCCCAGCATTCTGTCAAGTAGTTAGGTCACTTAATTTCTACACAAGGCATCTCTATTGACCCTGAACAAAAAGCAACAATTTTTACCTTTTCAATACCTGAAACAAAGGAATAACTAAAAGGAATTTTAGGCCTTTATATTTACTGTCAAACTGGGATCCCTAACGTTTCTCTGATGGTTCAATTTCTCCCCTCATAACATTGGAACAGTTTGTGATCTAGTACTAAGTCATGTTGCCCAGATTGAGTTGTGCAAACTCTCCAATAAATTTCTTTGCTTTCACTTTTAAGAGAGTGTAAATTCTGTTCAGAACTATTGTTAGATGCCATCAAGCTGGTTGTGACTCATAGCAACCCTATGTATAACACAATGAAACACTGTGTCATTCTCACAATCCTTGCTATGCTAGACCCCACCACTGAAGCCACTGTCTCAATACATCTTATAGAATTCCCATTTTTCTCAATGTTATCCATAATTTGTTACTATCCACACAGTCAAATGCCTTTGCATAATCAATAAAACATAGATAAGTATCTATCTGGCATACTTTGCTTTCAGCCAAGATCCATCTGACATGAGCAATGATATCCCTTGTTCCACATTCTCTTCTGATTCCACCTTGCATTTCTGCAAGTTCCCTGTCAATATACTGCTGAAA
>NW_006921924.1:1251473-1252420 GCF_000298275.1 Orycteropus afer afer
CCAATTCCTTCAATACAACTTGGACTTCTTCCTTTAACACCATTGGTTCTTGATAATGTGCTACCTACTGAAATGGTTGAATGTCAACCAATACTTTTTGGTACAATGACTGTGTGTATTCTTTCCATCTTCTTTTGATACTTCTTGCATTATTCAATACTTTTCCCATAGAATACTTCAATATTGCAATTTGAGGCTTGATTTTTTCTTCAGCTCTTTCAGCTGAGAAGTGCAGAGCTTCTTCTTCCCTTTTGGTTTTTGACCTCCAAGTCTTTGCACATTTCATTATCCTGAATATAACACAGTGTTCAGCACTATGACATATTAAATTTCAATGAAATATATGAAACTATTTAAGAAAATCTCATAATGATATTGGTGGCACTAAGACATCTAATCTTCAGGTTTAATGTTGAGAAGAACTTTGTTTTATCCTTCCAAAAACCTGAACTGTTGATTTTTTATGGGTCACTACTGAATGACAGCCACCAATCATCTGTCAGTTTGTTGTACTGCGCTGACTTGCACGTTGCTGTGAGGCTAGAGGCTATGCTACCGGTATTTCAAATATCAGCAGGGTCAACTATGGTGGATAGGTTTCATTAGAGCTTCCACACTAAGACAGACTGGGAAGAAGTGAGGGGAGATCCACTTCTCAAAGAATTGGCCAGTGAAAAGCTTATGAAGAGCAGTGAAATACTGTCTATTACTGGAAAACTTTATGAATAGCCTGGAAACGTTGTCTGATGTAAGTCCAGAAGATGAGCCTCTCAGTTTGAAAGGCACTCAAAATATGACTGGGGAAGAGCTGCTTCCTCATAATCCTAATGATGTAGATGGGGTAAAGCTTTTGGAACCTCCATTTGTTGATGTGGCCTGATTCAAAATAGGAAGAAACAGCTGCAAACATCCATTAATAATCAGAAGGTAGAATGTACAAAGTATGA
>NW_006921924.1:1254075-1256556 GCF_000298275.1 Orycteropus afer afer
AAGAAGATGGAAAGAATACACAGAGTCACTATACAAAAAAGAATTGGTCGATGCTCAACTATTTCAGGAAGTGGCATATAATCAAGACCAATCGTATTGAAGGAAGAAATTGAAGCTGCACTGGAAGAATTGGCAAAAAAACAAAGCTCCAAGAATTGCCGGAATACCCATTGAGATGCTTCAACAAAGTGATGCGGCACTGGAGGCACTTACTCGTCTATGCCACGTAATTTGGAAGATAGCTACCTGGCCAACTGTCAGGAAGAGATCCATATTTATGCCCATTCCAAAGAAGGGTGATCCGACAGAATTTGGAAATTATCGAACAATATCATTAATATCCCATGCAAGCAAAATTTTGCTGAAGATAATTCAAAAACAGTTTCAGCAGTATATTGACAGGGAACCTGCAGAAATGCAAGCTGGAGTCAGAAGAGGATGTGGAACGAGGGGTATGATTGCTGATGTCAGATGGATCTTGGCTGAACGCAAATAATATCAGAAAGATGCTTACTTGCGTTTTATTGACTATGCAGAAGAATTGGACTGTGTGGATTGTAAGAAATTATAGGTAACACTGAGAAGAATGGGAAGTCCAGAACACTTAATTATGCTCATAAGGAACCTGTACATAGACCAGGCGGTTGGCATTCAAACAGAACAGGAGGATACTGCATGGTTTAGAACCAGGAAGGGAACGCATCAGGGTTGTACCATTTCACTATATTTATTCAACCTGTATGCTGAAGAAATAACCTGAGAAGCTGGACTATATGAAGCAGCATGTCACTTCAAGACTGGAGGAAGAATCATTAACAACCTGTGATACACAGATGACACAACCTTGCTGTTGAAAGTGAAGATAACTTGAAGCACTTAGTGATGAAGATTAAAGACTATATTCTACAGTAAGGATTACCCCTCAATGTAAAGAAAATGAAAATCCTTACAACTGGACCAATAAGCAACACCATGATAAATCGAGGAAAAACTGAAGTTATCAAAGATTTCATATTACTTGGATCCACAATCAACACCCATGGAAGCAGCAGTCAAGAAATCCGATGTCTTATTGCACTGGGAAAATCTGCTGCAAAAGACCTCTTTCAAGTGCTGAAGAGCAAAGATGCCTTCTTGAAGACTAAGGTGAGCCTAACCCAAGCTGTGGTATTTTTAATAGCCTTATATGCATGTGAAAGCTGGACAATGAATAAGGAAGAGCAAATAAGAGTTGGTGCTTTTGAGTTGTGGTGTTGGTGAAGAATGCTGAAAGTACCATGGACTGCCAGAAGAAGGAACAAATCTGTCCTGGAGGAAGTGCAGCCAGAATGCTTCCTGGAAGTGAGAATGGCCAGACTTTGTCTCACCTACTTTGGTCATATTGTCAGAAAGGGACATGCCCTGGAGAAGGATATCATGATTCTTAAAGTGGAGGGTCAGCAAAGAAGGGGAAGACCCTCAACAAGATGGACTGATACACTGGCTGCAACAATGGGCTCAAGTATTCCAAGGACTGTGAGGATGGCACAGGACCAGGCAGTGTTTTGTTCTGTTGTACACAGGGTCACTATGAGTTGGAGCTGACTCAGTGGCACCTAACAATAACAACTGAATGACAGAGGACCTCCAGTAGTGCATTACATACTTGGCTGTTAACCAAAAGTTCAACAGTTTGGACACGTCAGCTGCTTCACGGGAGAAAGATGTGGCACAAAGATTACGGCTTTGGACACCTGATGAGGCAGTTCTACTCTGTCCTGTAGGGTGAGCATAAGTCAGAACTGACTGGACAGCATTCAGTTTACTTTGGTTTACTGAATGTAGTACATAAACATACAAACAAAATCACAGCACGTATGGCTTGTCTGAGGTTAATGTGGGATCCAAAGAAGGCAGATAGGGCAGGGCAGTGCAGGGCCTGCTGACTGTAGTTTAGTTCTTCAGCAACTTATTGGACCAGGACAAGGAAGAATAGGGTCTCTGAGAGTTTGTGTGTGTGTGTGTATGGTGAGAGGGTATAGATATGTAATGGGTTGACATTAGGCAAGGTTCATCAGTCTCTAAAGGAATTCAACAGAACATTGCCATTAAATGGAAAAGTCACTCTATCATTTCTTGGAAAAGTCTCCCTTCTGAGGAAGGATCTGCGAGACAACTCATTGGATATTCTAAGATCAGAGTCTGATTTTCAGAAGTGGTACGTACCTGAAACACTCAAGTAAAGGACCAAGACCAGAACATAGAAACAATACACTGAAAAGACAGGTACAATTAATGTCACTCCAGAGGCATGTTGAGATAAGTTAGACCATGGAGAGGGGTGGGATGGGAGCTGAATTCTTAGAAGAGAGATTCAAGGACAGGTTAGTGTTCTGGTTACCTAGTACACTCTGACAAGAATATACCACAAATGGGATGGCTTAAACAAACAGGAGTTTATTCTTACAATTTGGAGGCTTTAAGTCCAAGTTCAAAGTGCCA
>NW_006921924.1:1257371-1259630 GCF_000298275.1 Orycteropus afer afer
TTATGTGTCGCACAGATAAAAGCGTCTGTGAAGAAGCTGTATAATGAGCTCCACAAGAATTAGATATTGTAAAGACAGAAATCATTTTCTAAAGAACAGTTTGAAAATAGTCCTACTAAATGAAGTTGGCACTCTAAGAGGAATGAAGGACAATGAGTAAAAGGAAAAATGTCCCTTCCCTCCATAGATACAAAGGCACAAAGAACTCTGTTACAACAGCAATTAGAGCAATTCTTCCCAGAACATCAGTGTTATGATTTACCACAACCCACCGTGGCTCTCAGTGAAAAGATTAACACCTTCTGTGACATCAGGAATTGAGAATCCAGGAATACATGAATACATACTCTATGTTGAAGAGACAAGAATAAAAATGGCAAGGGTTACAGCCATCTGGAAGTCATGAGTATTGTGCAAAGACAATGTACACTGTCTTTTTATATGAAGATGCCATCTCTGGCCTGTTCATTAAGAAAACAGCCTTTTTGTTTTGGTTTGGTTTTGTTGTTTTTAAACAGTACATATACTCTGTTCTGAGCCTTTCATATATCTCTGAGTACATGCATTTGTACAGTGGCTGGTCAGGGGTACAGCTTTTGACTAGGGAAAAGAGAATTTTTCCTCTGTTTACCAAATAGTCTATAAGTCAAACTTACATTAAACGGACTAACTAGTCCAGACCAAGGGATAAGTCCACTTGTAGGAATATTTAGTAATACATAAAATTAAACTTTAATACAATGTTTTCACGTATTAGCTTTCCTGTCTCTATCTGAATTTGTTTTAAGAACACAACAACTAGATATTGAATAATTAATATGGTTGACTAAAATGTCTTTCATTTGTGTGGTTTAAAATGCATCACCATGCCACATTTCTTAGGCCTTGCAAGCTCACTTCTTTTTCTTGGATTATTCACAACTTAAATTAATGGGTACATTCTATTTTCTACACTCCTAAAAGTAAATTTCTACTTTCTTATTAATTGGAAAGAAAAAATGATATTGCTTTACCATTTTTACTAGGTACAATGCCATCAGGGCATTGAAATCAACACAGGAAGGGAAAGACCATAATATACACTATCTACATTTGGACCACTATGAAATAATATACTATTCTAAGAAAGAGGTAAGAGAAAATAAATTGTTGCCACTTTCACCTTTAGATTTTAATATTGAAACAGACCAGATGTTTGTGCAATCAGCCCAAATGAGAAGATCTATAGTCAAATTAATAAAAATAATCTATTTTATTAATATTAATACAGAATTTAGACCCAGGTAGGTTTCAAGCTTGGTACTTTAACATTATTTGAAAATTAGGAAGTAGTGTACAAGGCAGGGGATTTCTGATATGAAAATGATCTTTTTTGGGGTAGAGCTTTATGCAGAAGCTGCTTACTCTGCATCCAGTAAGCATTTTGCCATTTACTTTGTATAAGAGTTTACATTGCTTTAGAACTCTTTGCGTGTTTTACATTTGGGAAAGACAGAATGTAAGATGCTTGAGGACAGATATTTATTTACTGATATAGCTAAAGTGCTTAAGGAGCTCTGGTGATGTAGTGCCTAAGGCATTTAACTACTGACCAGAAAGTTAGAGGTTCAGATGCACTATCCATTCCATGGAAGGAAGATGAGGCAATCTACTTCCATAAAGATTTACCACCTTGGAAACCTGCTGGGGGTTGCTATGAATTGGAATTGACTTGATGGCAGTGAGTTTGGTTTGGAGTGTCTTGGAGTGTCTAAAGAGCTCAGGACAGTGCATACAAATATTAGAAGCTTAATAAATACTTATTAACTAATTGAAGTACATATTTTTTGTCCCAACTGAGATATGAGCCCTTCAATGCTAGATACCTTTATAAAAGGCATTTGCAAGATGTTTTGCCATGTGATAATATGCAAGGTGTTATAAATATTATAATCATCATCAATATATACTGTAGTACCCCCAAAACGAAGTACAAGTCACTGGAGATACGTACATATGAACGAACATATATACATACGTATGTACATACATAGATACACATATATATATACATATATATACATATATGTACATATGAGTTGGGGCCGACTCGACGGCACATAACAACAACAACAACAACAACATATATGTATATATATATATGTGTGTGTATATATATATAATATCTAATCTAAGGACCTCTGGTGGTGCAGTAGTTAAAGCATCCAGCTGCTAATCAAAATTTGAACCCACCAGCCACTCTGTGAGAGAAAGATGAGG
>NW_006921924.1:1260565-1268606 GCF_000298275.1 Orycteropus afer afer
CTCCACAGGGTTTTCAAAGTTGTGACCTTTCAGAAACAGATCACCACGTCTTTCTTTCAAGGTGCCTCGAGGTGGGTTTGAACCACCAACATTTTGGTTAGTAGTCAAGTGCTTAATCGTCTGCGCCATCCAGAACTTCTGCGGATATATACGGATGCTAAATTAACCAATGGTGCCTCACGTTTCTGAGGTACACATCCCTCTGTGAATCTGATAAAAATTATAATTCTTTCTCTAGAGAAACGTACATTTCTATAACATTCTGCAGACAGTTTCAGGGAATTCAGGAACCATACCTCTGAGTTATTCATGTACATCCTCAGGGTCCACAGATCCTATTCAGAGCTTCCTAAGAAATTAAATAAACAAATAAACAGAAAGGAGGTGGGTCCTCCAAGGAGAGACTGAGGTTCATTGGCCAAAACACGTAAGGCAATCAAAGACTGCTTCAGTTATTTGGGTAGAAAATGAGGCAAAATACCCCCAGAAGGCTATCTGCTTGGGCCTGAAACCAGTGACTACAGAGAATCTGCATCTTTACCCCTCTTTTCTGCTGAAAAAGTCACTGTGCCTGGAGTACCTGTAAATTCTGCCAAGTGTCCTGTTTGCCCAAGGATTTATCTGACCTGCTTTGTGGAGATCATCTCACCCTAAATAGGACTCTAGTTTCTCTGTTCTCTAGCAACTGACACATGCTTGAAAATTGACGAAGTATATAGGTAAAACATGTCAGAATCTATAAGCGCAAATAAGACTTGAGTAAAATGACTGAATAGAGAATATTGTTTTATTGCTATTGCTCAGTTTTATTCTTAGCAATCTGTCAATTCTGATCCAGCATATTCTTCCCCTTCTGTGTTCGTTCATCCCTACAGCTCTTTGCTAACTGCTTTTTTCTTTTTAAATCTCATTGTAAAGTCTAGTGCTTTCTCCATCTGTATGGTTGATGCAATATTTCTGATTCTAGAATGTTAAACAATGGAACATATTGTTTTACTTAGAGAGAATAGAAACTCCCTAAGTATGAGGATGTAGTTCCGTATTTGAAAAGATAATAACTTATTCCTAACTTCAGTTTATTGATTTCTAGCATTTGAACATCTCAATGGTTTACAGTATTGGAATAGACAATGTGCCACCAAGATTTAAATACTCAATAAAGTGATGAATTTTCATCTATCGTACACTAACATCAAAACAAAGGAATAACAAACATCCTGTAATATAAATTAACAGCAATACTTCAAACATTTTTTTTTCAATTTCTCTATCACTAATTTCTCTTCTAAAATATACTAAGCTCTTGTTGCCTTTAAAAGGATGTATGTATTCAGATATGAGCTCTGGTAGCGTAGTACCTAAGGCACTTGACTGCTAACCAGAAGGCTGGAGGTTCAAACCCACCAGGCACTCCTTGGAAGGAAGGTTAGGCAATCTACTTGCATAGTGATACTGCCTTGGAAACCCAAGGAAGGATTGCTATGAGTCGGGGTCAACTCAACAGCACATAACAACAACAACAACAATGTACTCAGATGAGAAATAATGCATTCCCAGAGCAAGAGATCTGAGTTCTAGTTGAAGCTAATTTATGATTGTCACCACAGGACAAAATTGTATGACTAAATGAAGCCACACTATGATTCCTCTAGCCTAAAAGGTATTTTTCTCAGTGAATTATAAGTAGCCAATGTTTCTTTAGTGTTCACCTCGTCTTTCTTTTTTTCCCCTACCAAGAATCTCTGGGAGTCCCTGCGTGGTACAAATGGTTAACACACTTGATTGCTAACTGAAATACCAGAAGTCTACACAGAAGTACTTCAGAAGAAAGGCCTGGCAAGCTATTTTTGAAAAACCAGCCATTGAAAATCCTATAGAGCACAGTTCTACTCTGACACACATGGGATCACCATGTGTCAAAGCTGAATCGATGGCAACTGAACAAGAGTCTCTTCTCCCTGTACCACATTGTTTTTTCTACATTTAAAAGTATTCAGGGAGGAATAAAAAGCTGTTCCATAGAAAATAAAGGAATATAGTTACAGAAAGATTGTAAGTATGCTAAAAAGCAGATTTCATTCCCCCAGCTAACTGCCAGTTGAGAAAGAGCCAAAGTAGGATTTTTGAGTTGCCTATGGATTAAAAATGCATCATTTGAATTACAGGAAGAAAATCTACTCTTTGGAATTATGATGAGAAATATGTCAAAATGAGGAAATTAAGCCTGTATTTAAAAGAAATTATGTTTCATCTTTTAAAGAAGTTTACAGAGGGAATTTGGAGTAACCAACAAATTTGGAAACACCTCACTTCTACCTCTAGCTCTTATAGTAATGTCTTAGGCTAGGTTCTCTAGAGAAGCAAAACAAGTAAAACTTATACAGACAGACAGACATAGATGAAAGAAAGAATTTATCTCAGGAAAATGGCTCACGTATAGAGGCTGCCAAGTCCCAAGTTCCTGGATCAAACATCAAGCTGGAGGCTTTTCCTGAATCACACAAGCTGCAGGGGCTGACGACCCCAAGATTGGCAGGCAGTATAGTAGGCTACTAACTTCAGCAGATGACAAATTCAAGATCAGCAGGCAAAATGGCAGATTGTTGGCTCACAGGACAGTGGTAGAGGCTGGCAAGTCCCAAGTTCATGGGCCAAATGTCAAACTGGAGGCTTTTCCTAACTCACACAGCAGCAGGAACTGACAAACCCAAGACCAGCAGGCAGCACAACAGGATCCAGATCTGACAGAAAGTCCCTGAATTTTCTAAAAAGATATATATGAAGCAAGCCACACCCCCAAGAAAGCTACCTTTCAACTGACTGGCTGCTCAAAGCATATATATCAGATCTCATCATAAGAACGACCACAACATCACTGCTTAAACCACTCAAAATTATGGTGCAGCCAAGTTGACACACAACCTTAACTATCACAAGTAATTTGCTGTGTGATTCTGGATATGTCACTCTGACCCATAATTTCCTCTTCTGCAGAATAATAGAGTCAAGCTATATAATTTTTAAGGTTCAGAAGCCCCAAATTCCTTGATTTTAGGATTTAGAATCCCAAATGATTCATGTGTTAGAAAAGCAGCTTGTGATCTATAACTCAGATCATTACTAAATAGATTTTGGCAAATAGCAGATCAAACAGTATTCCTTGAAATATTACACTAATGTATAATTTAGCATAGTTAGACTTGTGCCTATTACATGGATTTTTTTTTTTTACCTATACAAATTTTGTTAAGGACATTATCATTGCATAATGCTATAAACTCCCAAAAGAAATTCACATCTGGACTGAGTCTCAAGTTAAGCTGAGGTGTTGAGCAAATGGTCCACTGTTAAATTATGGATACTCTGATACCGTGAAGTATGGAACTGATCAGATTTCTCTCTAGCTTCTACAAGGCTTAGAGTCTACTTGTAATAAGTTATTTATGGCATACATTTTTGCATTAGCCTCATTCTTATGTTTAATTCAATGTTACTACCCTGATTTAGGTCCCTGGGTGGCACAAACAGTTACCTGGTCTACTACTAACCCAAAACTTGGTGGTTTGAACCCACTCAGAGGTGCCTTGAAAGATAGGCCTGGTGATTTGTTTCTGAAAAGTCACAGCCTTGAAAACTAAGCACCACGTAAAATGCAGTTCTACTCTGCACACACCACCACTCGTCTGTCAGTTTACCATATTGGGGTGGTTTGTACTGTTGCTGTGAGGCTGGAAGTTATGTCCATTAAAAAAAGATAGGGAAGGAAGGAAAGACCAAAATGGATGTCAGAAGAGACTCTGAAACTTTCTCTTGAATGAAGAGTAGCTAAAACAAATGGAAGAAATAAGAAGATAAAAGAGCTGAATGGAATATTTCAAAGAGCAGCTTGAGAAGACAAAGCCTATTATAATGAAATGTGCAAAGACCTGGAGTTATAAAACAAAAAGGGAAGAACATGCTCAGCATTTCTCAAGCTCAAAGAACTGAAGAAAAAATTCAAGCCACGAGTTTCAATATTGAAGGATTCTATGGGCAAAATATTGAATAATGTAGGAAACCTCAAAAGAAGATGGAAGGAATATAGAGTCACTGTACCAAAAAGAATTGGTCGATGTCCATCCATTTCCAACGGTAGCATATGATCGAGAACCAATGCTATAGAAGGAAGAAGTCCAAGCTGCACTGAAGGAATTGGCAAAGAACAAGGCTTCAGGAATTGACAGAATACTCACTGAGATGTTTCAACAAACAGAAGCCATGCTTGAGGCACTCACTTGTCTATGCCATGAAATTTGGAAGACAGTTACCTGGCCAACTGACTGGAAAAAGCTCCATATTTGTACCTATTCTAAAGAAAGGTGATCCCACAGAATGTGTAAATCATTGAACAATAACATTAATATCACATGCAAGTAAAATTTTGCTGAGGATAATTCAAAACAGGTTGTACCAATATATTGACAGAGAACTTCCAGAGGTGCAAGCTGGATTCAGAAGAGGATGTGGAATGAGGGATATCATTGCTGATGTCACATAGATCTTGGCTGAAAATAAAGAATACCAGAAAGACGTTTACTTGTCTTTTATTGTCTATGCAAAAGCATTCAACTTTGTGTATCATAACAAACTATGGATAACATTGACATGAATGGGAATTCCAGAACACTTGATTGGGCTCATGAGGAACCTGTACATAGACAAGAAGGCTGTTGTTCAAACAGAACAAGGGGATACCATATGTTTTAAAATCAGGAAAGGAGTGGTCAGAGTTGTATCCTATCACCATACTTATTCAATCTGTATGCTGAACAAATAATCTGAGAAACTGGACTTTGTGAAGAAGAACATGGGATCAGGATTGAAGGAAGACTCATTAACAATCCAGGATACACAGACGACACAACTTTGCTTGCAAAAAATGAGGATGACTTGAAGCACTTACTCATGAAAATTAAAGACTTCAAGTCTGCAGTATGATTTACATCTCAACATAAAGAAAATGAAAATTCTTACAACTGTACCAGTAAGCAGCATCACAATAAATGGAGAAAAGATTGAAGTTGTTAAAGATTTCATATTACTTGGTTCCAAAATCAACACCAATGGAAGCAGCAGTCAACACATAACACAACGTATTGCACTGGGCAAATCTGCTGCAAAAGATCTCTTTAAAGTGTTGAAGAACAAAGAAGTCTCCTTGAAGACTAAGGTGTGCCTAATCCAAGCCATGGCATTTTCAGTCACATGATATGAATGTGAGAAATGAACAATGAATAAGGAAGACTGAAGAAGAGCTGATGCTTTTGAGTTGTATTGTTGGTGAAGAATACCGAAAGTACCATGGACTGGCAAAAGAATAAACAAATCTGTCCTGAAAAAAGTGCAGCCGGAATGCTCCTTGGGAGAGAGAATGGCCACACTGCATCTCACCTACTTTGGTCATGTTGTAAGAAGGTACCATTCCCTGGAGGATATGCTGCTCGGTAAAGTGGAGGGTCAGCAGAAAAGGGGAAGACCTTCAATGAGATGGATTGGCACAGCAGTTGCAACAATGGGCTTAGCTATAGCAAGGACTGTGAGTCTTGCACAAGAACGGGCAGTGTTTTGTTCTGTTGTACATAGGGTCAGTATGACTCAGAGCTGATTCAACAGCACCTAACAACAACAACAACAACATTCTCCACACAAGATATCTCCATGAGTCAGAATCAATTAATTCAACAGCAACTGGTTTAGTTTTTATTATTACTTTATTTTTTTTTAATGTTCCTACAGTGCCGTCATTTAATCTATACTATCATGTTTTGTGTTATGTATCCTTTACACTGTTTTAGGAAAAAGGCAGGAATTAAACATACTTTGTTAACTGGATTGGTTTTCCATTGCTGCTGTAACAAATGCTGTAGCAAGTCTAGTGGCTTAAAAAAATACAGATTTCTTACTTTATTGTTCTGTAGGTCAGAAATCTAACATAGGTCTCACTAGGCTAAAATCAAGATTTCAGCAGAGCTGTACTCCTTGTGCATGACTCTCTAAGTGAGGATCTGTTTACTTGCCTTTCCCAGCTTCATGAGTTGCCTGCAGTCCTTGGCTCATGGCCCTATTCTTCCATCTTCAAATCCACCAACATCACATCTAGGTGACCATGATGCTGTAGCCACACATCCTTACTGCAGACCAGAAAAGTTTTCTACTTTTAGGGACCCATGTGATTCGAATGAGCCCACCCAGATAATGAGGGATTATGGGAGATTTTCTTTTTTCTCTCTCTGCTTTTGTATTTTTTCAGCTTTCCACAATGCTTTTACGATCAGGTAAATAAAAACAAAGTGATATTTAAAGAAGGACTGAGAAGTATGCTTCCTTATTGTACTGAACATGTCATCCGCTACCCGATTAAAACTAAATTACACAGAAAATCTTTCATAGTTATTACAACAGCAAACATTAGCCCAGTATCCATCTTGATCATGAGAAATTCTGACTTAGTGATTCCAGATTAATGTGGTGTTAATACTTCTGATAAAAGTGATGGTACAAAAGTTCTATCTCAGGTTAGTCTGGCACAATTACTTTTAGGAGTCTTTTTAAGAGTTTCTAACCTCAGATTTCTTCCCTCTTTCCAATTTTGTTACTGATTTTCTCATCCATGAGGAACTTCCAATGATCTCTTATTCTGTGCTACTGACATATGGTAAAGTACTGCTAGAATTTTTGATTATTGATTGATCTAAATGTTTTCATTTGCTCTGCTATACCAAGCATCTATAATAGAATCCTAATAGTTGACCTGGGATTCATGACTTTATAAATATTTTTATTAGCTGTAGTACCACATCCCTCAAATAGTTAGCAACTTAGAGCAATGATTTGTATATAACACAATTAACTTCCTCTATATCATGCACCACCAGAGCTCTGCTCACGCATGTCAGGCATTTGACTACTAACCAGAAGGTTAGCAGTTCAAACCATCAGCCACTCCATGTGAGGAAGATGAGGCCATCTACTTCCATAAAGATTTACAGCCTTGGAAACTCAATGGGGGTTGCTATGAGTAGGAATTGATTCGATGGCAGTGAGTTTGGTTTGGTTGGTTTGTTTTATACCACACATACATTTTTTTTTAAAAGGGTTGAACAAATATGCACCACCTTTCCCAGAATTTTCCAAAGGTATATGAGTTTCCTATAAATTAATATCTGAGATATGAAGGTAGAGAGAAATTATTTGCCAGTAAAAGCCCTTCAGAATACTATGGAGAAGATTGTGGGTCATATATAACTGAAGAAAGTAGAAAGCAGTGCAAGTATTATCTTAAATCAATGCTTTCAATGTTGGTATCTCAAAAAGGATACTTTATAAGCATAATTCACTTCAAATATTCCAAAATCTCAAAGATACGTATATCTAGATACACAAAATGCAAGGATATAACACTTTCCTGGAAAGTGCATGTTACTGTAGGTTATAATTTTATACATGTTGGTCCTGAAGTTTGGGACATACTCATGTGGGAAACAGAACGAATGAATAAAGAGAATTGTAAAATACTAAATGGCTTATTCTTTCGTTGAGTCATTTGAGAGTTACTTCTCTATATAATTTCTTCATGCATCAGTGAATTTATATTTTTACTCAGTAAATAAAAATATTAATGCATGCATACTGGTGCATGCTCAAAATTCTCTTTATATAACACAAAGCTTTAAGTGTATTTTTCTACTGAGCACCAATGCTCTAGTTATTTTTCTACTTTTAATTAATAAGATTCAAATTCATTTCCACTGAACTGTATCTTTTTCAAATTTCAGTCAGATGCCCTGCTGCTTTGATGTGTCATGCATAATTCTCACAATATTTTTGCACAGTAAAAGTTGTGTTATGTTTTACCACAAATATATTATAAATTCTAAAAATTAAGGATTTGCTCATGCTTAATGTACCAGCCACTCCTCGGAAGGAAGGTTGGGCAATCCTACTTCCGTAGTGATACTGCCTTGGAAACCCAAGGAGGGGTCACTATGAGTCGGGGCCGACT
>NW_006921924.1:1269461-1270549 GCF_000298275.1 Orycteropus afer afer
TTTTTTTTTCAAAAAGGAAAAAAACACATCAAAATCCACTTAAAAAATGCAACATCTCAATTTTATGAAAAACAGATGACAATAAAATAGAAGAGCATAAGAAAAAAGTCAAGTATAACAAGGATGCTAAATACTGCTCAGGAAGGATATACATTATACACACACACACACGCACACACACACACATATATATATACACACACATACCTACCAACATACCTGCCCACCCTGAAGAAGGACATCATGCTTGGTAAAGTAGAGGGTAAACAGAAAAGAGGAAGACCCTCAATGAGATGGATTGACACAGTGGCTGCAACAATGGTTTCAATCTTGGCAGTGATTGTGAGGATGGTGCAGTTTCACCCTATTGTATATACGGTCACTGTGAGTCAGAATTGACTTGACAGCACCTAACAGCTATATATATATGTTTGTGTATATGTAATGTATATATAAATTCAGAAACCAAACTCACTGCCGTTGAGTCAAATCTGACTCATAGCGACCCCTCCTTGGGTTTCTGAGGCAATATCTCTACGGAAGTAGATTGCTCAGTCTTCTTTTCAAGGAGTGGCTGGTGGGTTTGAACGACCAGCCTTCTGGTTAGCAGTCAAATGCTTTAGGCACTACATCATTATAGCTCCCAGTGTGTGTATATGTGTGTGTATATGTGTGTGTGTGTATATATATATATATACACGCACACACAACATACATAACATATAAATATATGATAATAAATATATCATGTATATGTATGAGCTTGACATCAGGATTGGAGGAAGATTCATTAACAACCTGTGATATGTTGACAACACAACTTTGCTGAATGTGAGGATGACTTGAAGCACTTCCTGATGAAGATTGAAGACTACAGTCTGCAGTATGGATTATATCTCAACATAAAGACAACAGCAATCCTCACAACTGGACCAATAAGCAGCATCACAATAAATGGAGAAAAGAATGAAGTTGTCAAAGACTTCATATAACTTGGTTCTACAAACAACACCAATGGAAGCAGCACTCAAGACATCAGACAACATATAGCATTGGGTAAATTTGCTGCATAAAACCTCTTTCAAGTG
>NW_006921924.1:1271030-1272606 GCF_000298275.1 Orycteropus afer afer
CTCTGTGGAAGCAAGAAGGGCCAGACTTCATCTCCCCTTTTTTGGTCATGTTGTAAGAAGGGACCATTCCCTGGAGAAGGATATCATGCTTGGCAAAGTGTAAGGTCAGTGAAAAAGGGGAAGGCCCTCAACAAGATGGATTGACACAGTGGCTAAAACGATGGGCTCAGGTACAGCAAGGATCGTGGGCCTGGCACAGGACCAGGCAGTGTTTTGTTCTGCTGTACATAAGGTTGCTATGAGTCAGAGATGACTCAACAGCACCTAACAACAACAACAACATATTAGACATGTAATATGTAATAATGAATATATATAATTATATATAAACGACTCATAGCAACCCCCTCCTTGGGTTTCTGAGGTGGTATCTCTATGAAAGTAGATTTTCCAGTCTTCCTTCCAAGGAGTGGTTGGTGGGTTTGAACTGCTAGCCTTCTGGTTAGCAGTCAAATGTCTTAAGCACTACATCACCAGAGCTCCTATAATTATATATATATATCTATATCTATATCTATATCTATATATATATAATTTACATTTATAGGTATATATCATATGGCACCACCATTTGTCTGTCAGTTTGTCATTCTGTGGTGGCTTGGCTGTTGTTGTAAGGCTGGAAACTATACCACAGGTATTTCAGACAACAGCAAGGTCACCCATGGTGAACAGGTTTCAGCGGAGGTTCCAGACTAAGACAGACTAGGAAAAAAGACCTGGCATTCTACTTCTGAAAAAACTGGCCACTGAAAACCTTACGAACAGCAGTGAAACACTGTGGGATATAGTGCCAGAAGGTGAGTTCCTCAGCGTCCTCAAAATAAAGGCAACCTTAACAATGTGGATGGAGTAAAATTTTCTGGACCTTCAAAGGCTGATGTGGCATGACTCAAAATAAGAAGAAACAACTGAAAACATCCATTAATAATCGGAATATGGAATGTACAAAATACAAATGTAGGAAAATTGGAAGTTGTCAAAAATGAAATGAAACACATTAAAATCAATATCCTTGATATTATCGAGCTAAAATGGGCTGATTTTGGTCATGTTGAAATAGATATTGATATAATCTACTATGGAAGGAGTGACAAATAGAAGAGGAATGGCAACACATTCATCATCAAAAAGAACATTTCAAGATCTATTCTGAAGTACAGTGCTGTCAGTGATAGGAAAATGTCCGTACAGCTACAAGAAGACCAGTTAATACTACTATTATACAAATGTCTGCACCAACCATCAAAGCCAAAGATGAATAAATTGAAGATTTTTACCAATGCCTGAAGTGTGAAACTCACCAAACACATAGCCAAGATAAACTGATAATTACTGGTGATTGGAATGCAAAAATTAGAAACAAAGAAGAAGCATCAGTTGTTGGAAAATATGGTCTTGCTGATAGATAAATGATGCTGGAGATTGCATGATATAATTTTGAAAAATTATTGATTGCAAATACCTTCTTCAAAAACATAAATGAACCTTGATGTCCATCAACTGAGGAATGGATAACCAAACTATGGTACATACACACAATGGAATACTATGCAATGCTAAAGAATAACGTAGA
>NW_006921924.1:1273381-1273852 GCF_000298275.1 Orycteropus afer afer
TAAATTTTGGTCAATGACATGAGACAAAGTATATGTGAACTGCTGTATGAAAAGTGAATTTACTCTGTAAATCTTCACCCAAATCAAACTAAAATAAAAAAAAAACAAACATAAATGGCATAAATGTATATGTGGACCTCACAAAATGGAATACACAGGAATCTTATTGACCACATTCATGGAATGAGATAATGGAGAAGCTCAATATCATTGGTCAGAACAAGGCCAGGGGCCAACTGTGGGAACAGAAGACCATCAATTGCTTATATGCAATTTCAAGTTGAAGCTGAAGAAAATCAAAACAAGTCCCCAAGTGCCAAAATACAATCTTTAGTATATCCCACCTGAATTTAAAGACCATCTTAAGAAAAGATTTGACACAGTGAACATCAATGACCAAAGAAATCAGATGACTTTTGGGACAACATCAAGAACATCATCCATGAAGAAAGCAAAAGGTCATTAAAAAGA
>NW_006921924.1:1276251-1277107 GCF_000298275.1 Orycteropus afer afer
TTTCTTTAAATATTTCCTCTCATTTATTGCCTTTCCTTTTTTTTGTTAATTATTCCTGTGTGTTTATGTGGTGTGTTTTTTGTCCTCGCTTTTACCTTTCTGATGGTTTTTCTATTGTTGTTTTTGTCTAACTGAGTGTGAGGCAGCAACACACACACCCTGCAGCTCCACTTACTAAGTAAGAGTCACTGTTTCCTTCTGCACCAACTGGCCATTGATACATGACCACCAATAAGAGCCTGAATCACCCTTAACAGCTCTTCACAAACAGTTAAAAGAGACCTCTTGCAGCCATGCTCATTCTCTATCACATCCACCAAGAGACTGGGGGTAAGTATATAAATGCTGCCAACTAGTGAAAAGAGGAGCACAGTACCCTGGGCAAATCACTCCAACATACAACCACCAATCAAATATAAATACAACAATGTCCCAATATCTCAGAGACGACAAATCATCACAGCCCACACAAAAAAGCAAGATAAAACAGGAGAAACAAGAGACCAGAATATAGACCCAGAACACATCCCTGAGGAAGAAGCAGCATTGGAACTCCCTGAAAAGGAATTCAAAAGAATTATATTTAGGTACCATAAGTGGAATGAGAAGCAGATCAAGAAAAACAATGACAAAATGAAGGAAAACACAGACAAAACACTGGAACAATTTCAGAAGACAATACAAGAACAAAATGACAAAATAAATGAAAAATTAGAAATGATACAAAATCTAAGGATAGAAATCCAGAAGATTAATACTAAATTCTCAGAAATAGATAACATATTGAAACAGAAAAGCAGTAGAATCAAAATAATGGACGACAGAATTAATGAGATTGAAGACAAATACCTGAATA
>NW_006921924.1:1277873-1278754 GCF_000298275.1 Orycteropus afer afer
CATTAACACACATGATAACATAACCCAGGAACCAACCCAGTTATGGAAGACTCCAAAGTAAAATAAAGTTTCAACATTGAAAACAGGGAACCAGAGACAATTGGCAAATGAGGACAACTACAAACCAAGCAGAGGGGAAAAAAATAGTGTAGTTACAGAACTTCTAAATGGTGAGGTAATCGAGAGAGTTGCAAGATAGAATAGACTGTTCCAAACTCGGGGAGAAAATTATAAATCACAGGGTAACCTCAAAGAAAAATAATAAACCTCCACATCACAATAAAAAAGGGGAAAAGCACAAATATTTAGCAAATACTAAAACAACAGAAATGAAGGAAATGATAACACAATTCACAAAATGAGCTCAGTGCAGAAAATTACATGGAACAAAGAAATCAGGAACACCCTGAAAAAATACATAACAAAATGATAGCAACATATTCATACTTGTTGATAACTACACTGAATATCAATGGATTAAATGTACCACTTAAGAGATGGAGAGTTGCAGACTGGATAAGAAAACATAACTCATCAATGTGCTGTCTACAAGACACATACCTTAGAGACAAAGACAAAAATAGACAAAATCAAAGGTTGGAAAAAGTTATATCAAGCAAATGGCAACTGAAAAAGAGCAGGACTGTCAATATTAATTTCTGATAAAACTGACTTTAAGACAAAAGCCACCATAAAGGACAAAGAAGGTCATTAGATAATGATTAAATGATCAATCGAACAAGATGATATAACCATAATAAATATCTATGGACCCAATGAATGAGCTCCAAAATACATAAATCAGACTTTAAAAGAGATGAAGAGGCAAACAGATGACTCCACAGTCATAGTGGGAGACTTTAAAACACTACTTTAAATGA
>NW_006921924.1:1281640-1287547 GCF_000298275.1 Orycteropus afer afer
TTTTATGTGCTTCCAAAGACTTCTCTGAAAGAATAAAAAGAGAATCTACAGATTGGGAACAAATATTTGGCAATGACATATCTGACAAGGTGCTTCTCTCTAAAATTATAGAAACTCCAACAGCTCAACAACAGAAAGACAAATGATTCAATTAAAAAATGGGCAGAAGACATGAATAGACATTTCACCAAAAAGGATATTCAGGTGGCCAATAAGTACATGAAGAAATGTTTACAATCATTACACATTAGAGAGATTCAAATCAAAACAACAATGATACATCATCTTGCCCTAGTACTGGTAGCAAAGTTCAACAGGACAGAAAATAACAAATGCTTGCTAGGATGTGGAGAGTTTGGGACTCTCATACACTGCTGGTGGGACTGTCAAATGATACAACCACTGTGGAAAGCACTATGGCAATTCCTTAAAAAGCTGGAATTAGAAATACCATTTGACCCCGCAATTCCATTACTAGGTATATATCCTAAAGAAGTGAGAGCTGGGACAAGAACAGATATATGCATACCTATTGGAGCTCTGGTAGCATAGTGCCTAAGGCACTTGACTGCTCACCAGAAGGCTGGCGGTTTAAACCCACCAGCCACTCCTCAGAAGGAAGGTTGGGCAATCCTACTTCCGTAGTGATACTGCCTCGGAAACCCAAGGAGGGGTCGCTATGAGTCGGGGCCAACTCGACGGCAAACAACAATGTTCATGGCAGCACTATTTACAATAGCAAACAGATGGAAACGACTTATGTGTCCATGAACAGAAGAATGGATAACCAAACTATGGTACAGACACACAATGGAATACTATGCAATACTAAGGAATAATGTAGAATCTGCAAAACACTGCATAACATGCATGAACTTGTAGAACATTATGCTGAGTGAAATAAGTCAATCACAGAAGGACAAATATTGTATTAGTGTGTTATTGTAAAAAGTCAAGGAAAGGTTTATTTATGGAAGGAAATTTTCTTTATTGGTCAAGGGGTAGGAGGGTAGGGTAGGGAACACTGCTAGATAGGTAGAGGCAAGTATTGATTTGGGTGAAGGGAAGGGCAATGTACCAAAGGTGAGTGATCAAGACAGTGGCATCGAGGAAGAGAAAGATATAAAGAGGTGCATGGGAGGTACAGACAACAAAGATGAACCCTTTTGCACATATAGAACTGCGTTGTCAGTGATGGCAAACATTGATCTATGGCTGGATAGATGGGTGGACAGGCTGAATGATTAGGTATGTCTATGCAGGGATGAGTGTGCCCATGACCACATACAGGCTTGGCAGACAATGTTTCTACAAGTATAGTTGTATGTTCTGTAAGAATTTTTAGGTATATAGTTGAGTTGACAAGGGACAAGATTGTAGTCACTTCTTGGCTATAATAGCCAGGTACCCAGTGGGAGCTAGTTGTTAGACCTGTGGGCTCGGGACCATGTTTGGAGGGGATGTCAAGCACAATTGGTATAACATACTACATAAAATCATTGTTCCACATCCTACTTTGGCAAGAATGACTGGGATATTAAAAGCTTACAAGCAGCCATCTAGACGCAAGGATGAGTCTCTTCTCATCCAGAGCAAAGAAGAATGAAGAAAACCAAAGACACATGGAAACAATTAATACAAGAGACTGGTACACCATGCAATCCTCAGCCTATATGACTATGAGACCAGAAGAACTAGATGGTGCCTGGCTACTACTGTCAACCACTCAGAGGCAGATCTATGTAGGAGATCCTGGATAGAGGGGGAGCAATGTGGAACAAAACTCAAAATCATTTGAGAAAAAAATAAAAAATTAAAAGAGGGACCAGGTTTACTAGTATGATAGAGCCTGATGGAACCACTGAGACTATGGTCCCTAGCTGCTCTTCAGGTCTGGAAATGAACCCACTCTTGTGCCTTCCAGTCAAACAAAAGACAGGCATATGAGCTGAACATTTACATTAGGTAGATACATAACTTGGAGAGAGCAATCATGGGAGAACAGAAGGGCTGCGTATGCACAGGGAGACAGCTTAGGGGCAGGAGTGTATGGGAGGAAAGGACAAGAGGAAGAGGTAACTATGGGGAGGAAGTGGGAGGGAAGCTGTTGGATTGTGGTAAATTGTAGTCAATGTCATGAGACAAAGTGTATGTGAACTGCTGTATGGAAAATGAATTTGCTCTTTCACCCAAATCTCAATAAAAACTGAAAAAGAAAAAAAGAATATGGAAGGAATGTACAGAGTTACTGTACCAAAAAGAACTGGTTGATGCTCAACTATTTCAGGATGTAGCATATGATCAACAACTGATACTATTCAAGGAAAAAGTCCAAGCTGCAGTGATGGAATTGATTATAAAAAAAGTCTCCAGAAATTGACGGATTAGCCATTGAGATATTTCAACAAACAGAGGCAATGCTGGAAGCACTCAGTCATTTATGTGAAGAAATCTGTAAGACAGCTACCTGGGCTAGCAACTAGAAGAGATCAATATCTGTGCCAATTCCATAGAAGGATGAACCCAAAGAATGCAGAAATTATTGAGTGATATGAGTAATACTACATGCCGGGAAAAGTATGCTGAAGATAATTCAAAGGAGTTGCAGTAGTACATCAACAGAGAACTGCCAGAAATTCAAATCAGATTCCAAAGAGGATGTGGAGTAAGAGATACCATTGCTGATGTCAGATAGATCCTGGCTGAATGCAGAGAATACCAGAAAGATGTTGACCTGTGTTTTGTTCATCATGCAGAGGTATTTAACGATGTACATCATAACAAATTATAGATTACATTGAGAAGAATGGGAATTCCAGAACACTTAGTTGTGCTCACGAGGAATCTATCGATAGACCAAGAGGAAGTCATTTGAACAGTAAAAGGGGATAGTGCGTGGTTCAAAATTAGAAAAGGTGTGTGTCGGAGTTATATTCTTTCACCATATTTATTCATTCTGTATGTTGAGCAAATAATCTGAAAAGCTGGACTATAAGAAGAAGAATTCAGCATCAGGTTTGGAGGAAGACTCATTAACAACCTGTGATATATAGATGGCATTACCTTGCCTACTGAAAGTGAAGAGGACTTGAAGTACTTACTGATGAAGATCAAAGACTACAGCTTTCAGTATGGATTACACCTTTACATAAAAAGAAACAAAAATCTTCACAACTGGACCATTAAGCAACATCATGATAAATGGAGAAAACATTGAAGTTGTCAAGGATTTCATTTTCCTTGGATTCACAATCAACACTCATGAAAGCAGCAGTCAAGATGTAAAACAATGTATTGTACTGGGCATATCTGATGCAAAGTACCTCATTAAAGTGTTAAAGAGAAAAGAGGTCACTTTGAACACTAAGGTGCCTCTGACAGCTAAGCCATGGTATTTTCAATCACCTCATATGCATGTGAAAGCTGGACAATGAATAAGGAAGACCACAGAGGAATTGATGCATCTTAATTGTGGTGTTGGCAAAGAATATTGAATGTACGTTAATATGGACTGCTAGAAGAACAAAGGAATCTGTCTAGGAGGAAGTGTAGTTGGAATGCTCCTTAGAAGAGAGAATGTCCAGACTTCATCTCACGTACTTGGTCAAGTTTTCAGAAATGATCAGTCCTTGCAGAAGGATGTCATGCTGGGTACAGCAGAGGGTCAGAGAAAAAGAGGAAGACCCTCAAGGAGATAGACTGACACAGGGCTGCAGAAATGGTCTCCAGCATAGCAGCTACAGTGAGGCCGGTACAGGAGCAGGCAGTTTTGTCCTGTTGTATATGAGGTTGGTTCGAGTCAGAGCCTACTCAACAGCACCTAACAACAGTATCATACAGCAGAGAAAAGGAGATTGACCCGTATCTGAGCTATTGAATTTTTTTTCCTGTGTGAGAAAATAAGAACAGTCCTTCCTGGTAGCTTACCTCCTGCTTCTTCCTTTGGAAAACATGGCACACTGCAGTTTCTGGAGCGTTGATTCCCACCCCCACCCCCCAGCGAGACTAAAAGTTACCTCATGCTGACTATATCCCGTCCATATCCAGAATAATGCTTTCCTGTATCTTTAGCACTCGATCAAGCTTTTTATGTAATTTGGAGGTTAATATTCCCAGTAAGTCTCTCCTTAGTGGTAAGTTAGAGGCTGAGGGAACCCACTAAGGTACTAACCCCTTACAGCAGTTATACAGTAAGTAAGCCTAAAAACATTAATGCACCTCCTTAACCACCTTGCTTACATCCCAGGGAGAGACTTAGGCACTGGAGAGAATATGGCTGAATGTATTTTATTTTATTCATTGGATTTATAGTGCTTATTACCCTCTAGGCACACATAAATACTATACAAAAATCTGGTTTGGATAAAAGTCAGCTTGATCAAGAAATGGTTTGCTGGTAAGGTTCAAAAAAAAAAAAAAAAACCACTTATACTTTTTTGTTAAGATCTGGCTCTCTTATTTTGAAACCTTTACTGTGCAATCATAGGCTAAAACACACACACACACACACACACACCCTTAAAGGAGCCTGGCAGCACAGTGATGAAGCACTTGGCTGCTAACCGAAAGGTTAGCAATTCAAATCCCCAGCCACTGCACAGGAGAACGATGAATCAGTCTGCTTCCACAAAGTTACAGCTTCGGAAACCCTGTGGGGCAGTTCTACTTTGTCCTTTACGGTCATTATGAGTTGAAATGGACTCCACGACACACAACAACAACAATAACAACAACATAAATCCTTTGTCTGAACTGAATGAACTTCTCTAATTCCTACCAATGTGCCATCAAGAGGTTTTCTATTGAGCTGGAAAGTCTGATCTGCACTTGAGTACTTGGTGTCACTGAAAACTGTCACCAAGTAGGTGGAGTCTAAAGAGTTATATTCCAAAGTGAAAAGAATTCTTTTCATTCTACTTCAGTGTTCTAACATAGGTTCTTTTTCAAAAGGCTTTTTTTGGGGGGCGGGGTCAATAACCTAGTAATATCTTGGTGAGGCCAGAATGACCTCACTTTTCAATTCCTTATTTAATAACATCTCTTCAATCCTCTTTCAGCTTTAGTATTTCCATCCTGACTCCTGATGTTTTTTCTCTTTAGAACCATGTGCTAATACGGTCATGACAGTCTAGCTTCTTTTTCTTAGCTGCCCGTTAATGGGAGGATCTGGAGCAGTTTTGTGCAGCATTCTTTGTTTCATTTGTAATGCGGCTGACAAATGGTTTTATGAAGTAATGTATTAGTTGTCTGAAACTCTGTTTATCAATAAAGATTACTGTCTTCTTTATGCTATGAATATAGCAGTGTGGAACTGCTGCACAATTTGATCTGTAGCTTAGGTGACCGATTTACCAGCAAGGGAGTTCGACTAAACAAACTCTTCTGAAAATGCGATGTTCTAATAAGGTAACATTCAGTAAGTTGCTCTAATAAGGTAACATTCTGTAAGAGTGGAATTCAGGGAAAAAAAAGAAACAATATACAATTGAAGACATTTTCTCTTTTCTTTTCTTTACATTTCTCTAAAATTAGGAGACAGGAGAAACAATTTGTCTAGGTTCTGCCACCTGAATGGGTTTTAATGAAAGAGGAAGTATCTTGCTGTGAGAAACAAACAAACAAACAAATACTAGAAGACTTGGTTTCTGGTCTAGGCTCTTTGCTTGTATTAGCCCTCCCTAGCTGACCATGTATACAAACTGCTTAAAATCTAAACCTTAACTTACATATCTCCAAAATGGGAAAGTTAATATCTCAATCGGTATGCCATCAATTCCCGGAGCCTTGTTCTTCGCCAGTTCTTTCATTGCAGCTTTGACTTCTTCCTTCATTACCATTGGTTCTAGATCATATGCCACTTCCTGAAATGGATGAAGATCCATCAGTTCGTTTTGGTACAGTGACTCT
>NW_006921924.1:1288139-1292930 GCF_000298275.1 Orycteropus afer afer
GTCGCTATGAGTCGGGGCCGACTCGACGGCAAACAACAACAACAACATTGTGATTTGGCTGAAAGTGTACAGAGCAAATTCATTTTTCATGCAGTAGTTCATACACATTTTGTTTTATGACATTGACTGCAATTCACCACAATGTAACAGCTCTCTTTCCACCTCCTCTGTGTAGTTTCCTCTTCCCTGTGTCCTTCTTTTGGAAAGATATTTTAAAGTTATTTTTTTTATATTACAAAAAAATGTAGCCAGTTTTCAATTTTATTAGGAAAATAATAAAAGGTTTTCAAGTTTATTAGGAAAATAGGATAGCTCAGCAAGTTGCAACAGTAATGCAGTAATGCTGTTGTTGTTGTTGTTAGGTACTGTTGAGTCGGCTCCAACTCATAGCGACCATATGTACAACAGAATGAAACACTGCCTGGTCCTGGGCCAGCCTCACAATCCTCGCTGTACTTGAGCCCATCATCGCAGCCACTGTGTCAATCCATCTCATTGAGGGCCTTCCCCTTTATTTTATTTTATTTTTTTAATTGTGATTTGGATGAAAGTTTACAGGATCAACTGTATTTTATGTGCCCATTTCAGACATGGTCTTTGTGACTCCAACACAGTAATTGGGTGGGACTATACAAATACTCTAGGAGCTCTGGTAGCATAGTGCCTAAGGCACTTGACTGCTCACCAGAAGGCTGGCGGTTCAAAGCCCCCAGCCACTCCTCGGAAGGAAGGTTGGGCAATCCTACTTCCGTAGTGATACTGCCTCGGAAACCCAAGGAGGAGTCGCTATGAGTCGGGGCCGACTCGATGGCAAACAACAACAACAACAACATACAAATACTCTGTTAGCATAGTGGCTAAGGCACTTGACTGCTAACCAGAAGTCTGGCGGTTCAAACTCACCAGCCACTCCTCAGAAGGAAGATGGGGTGATCTACTTCCGTAGTGATACTGCCTTGGAAACCCAAGGAGGGGTCACTATGAGTTGGGTCCAACTCGACGGCACATAACAACAACAACATGCAAATACAGTTGCTTGTGGCTCACCAAGGGAATTGGACAGCTTGCTGCTTATGCAAATAAGGTGCATGGAACCCTTATGCAGGTGAGATCATGCAAATAAGGTATATGGGACCCCAACAAGGGGACTGATCAGTTTTGCTCTCCTGATAGGCTTACAAGGATAAACAGAGAAAGGAGCTTTAACACAGAAGACCACAAGTGATGGAGGCACAGCAGTAGCAAGGACAGTGGCAAGAGATGGCTATGTTGGGGCTTACCACTCAGGGAGCTAACAGTTATAACACTTGCCTGAGAAGGCCCTGAGCAGGGCCCAGCAGCAGAGGTCAGAAGCTGTCCTGATCAAGAGCTGTATCCTGAGTTGTTTCTATTACTTCCGAGTCATTCCGGATCCCAAGTTGTATTCTATTATTTCCTTAATAAACTATTTAACTATAAATATGGTTCATGAGTTCTGTGAGATGCAGTGAATTAGGGAACCCAAAGACGGGAGGGCGAGTACTGAGAGGAAGGGAGCAGTTGATGTTAGAGATGATGAAATGGTATAGCAGTTTGGAAAAGTTGGACATTTGGGACATCTTTACCTCTATTTTATAGGAATACGCTTTGTGCTTATCCTTATAAAAGAAATTATTCATTTAAGACTAGACCAAAAAACAGATTGTTGTTGTTGTTGTTGTTATGTGCCGTCAAGTCGGCCCGACTCATAGCAACCCCTCCTTGGGTTTCTGAGGCAGTATCACTACGGAAGTAGGCTTGCCCAACCTTCCTTCCGAGGAGTGGCTGGTGGGTTTATTAGGCATGTTTATTTACATTTACCATTCCATAGGTCCTATCTCATAGGTTGTTTATTAAATGACTCAGTACATATCCAACACTAAGAGCTGTGTCTAGCATATAGCAAGTGCTCAAATAATGTTGGCTATTATTATTCAAAAGACTTTTTGGTCTCTTCATATTAGCAAAGGCACTAATGCCTTAGATAAGCAGATGACATTCATTCCTCTCGGTTTCTCTCATTAAAGCAGCAAAGTTGATTATTAATGAGTATAGAGAATGATGTTGTCATGCATGTTAGTCTAGAAAATATAAATTCATATCATAAAAAAGTCAAAGAATCAAAGAAGGTTTTTACTGTTAATTGGAAACAAAGTGTCATTGGTGTCCTGATTTAAAGGCCAGTAAAAAAAGAAAAAGAAATAAGGAAAAATAATTAAGGTTCAAGTGAAGTTATTATTAGCCCTTATTTCACTAAAATCTTTCCCTCATAGCCTGTGATACCAAATACAATTAAATATAGAAAAGTTTCATAATTCACAATGACATTCTCAGTGTTGAGACATTTTAAAATAAAAAATGCATTACTGAAAGCATACTTCAAAATTATTATGTGTAATATTTTTATAGCCAAAAGCATTTAAATTTTAAGAATTGAACAACTGGAGGATACTGACTGGATACTATTTATGGATTTAGAAAGATTTAGTCACTTTCATAAGTTAAAATTCATTCCTCTCTTTAAGCCACCTATTCTCTCTTTAGAAATTGTTTTGTTAAAAATAATCCCAAAATTCTTACTCTTACTGAGACTTCCTATTCCAAGGAAACCACATCAAGAGCAGAATAGGATATTTTTCTTAATTATTGGTAAAGACTCTGGACAACTTTATGGAGAGATGGTTCACTAATTTATTATAGTCTTCCTCATAACGTTTTTTTAAAACGGTCTGGAAAAATTTCAGGATAGACACTGACTAAAATAAAGCCAAGCAACTGACCTAAGTTTAGTGAAATGCTGAGAATATTTGTTACCTGGAAGTTTAGCTTAATGAGCTTCTTAATTAGAGAAGACTTCATTTAAGGTGTTAAAAGGTCATGTGACTGAGTATTTGAATTATTATGTTTACATCAATTTAGCTAGAAGCTGTAGTTGTCAATTAGGGGAAATTCGAATTAAAAGTCTACTCCCACTTCCACCACAGCGAAAACATTTCTGAGAAAGTTTTAATCACATGCTTTAGTTATATATTCAGATACATTTATTCATAGATGTAGTTGTTCATTTCCATAAATGAGAATTCAAACAAATGAACAACAATGAAAAGGGTATTGTCTAATATAACAACAGATAACAATCTCTGGTTACAAGTATTCTTCCCTGGCACAGTTGATTTACTTTTAAATATGCTTAATATGTTTCTAAATGTAACCTTTTAGTCTATTATTGTACTGTTAGTATTAAAATGGAATTGTGAAAATGATTTTTTTACAAAGAATTCTAAAAACATGGGAAAATGCAAAAGATATGCAATGCGGGGGGAAAAGAAAGTGGATACAGCTGTATGTACAGTATTAGCTTTAAACTTTCTGTTTTTAAATTTTTCTACAATGAGCATATATTATTTTTACAATCAAGAAGCATATTTATTTAATGTAACACTAGTCAACAATCACAATCAGGATAGAAAAATTAGAAAACTCATCTATTTCATGTAAGGACTCTCTATGAAAGTATAATGTATTACTTCAGTATTTTACATCATGGAACCCCACTCAGAAAAGACATTCATTATTTACTCTTTTATATGCTGATGAGTTAATCAAGGCAGAAGCCCTCTATAAAACACATTTTTAGCCTTTATCATGGCAGGTTAAACAGAAGCAGGATTTGTCCCTTAGTACATTCATTAGCCAAAACTATCTATAATACTATGTCATTGGCTAAATAAGCAAGCAACACAGTGCTATAACCATTCTGTCGAGATGCACGTGAACCTAGATATTTTATCACGTACAGAACATTGACACATAATTACAAAGGACATACCTAGGAGTGGAATGTCTGGGTCATATGGTAGTTCTATTTTTTTGTTTTTTGCAGAACTGCCATAGTGTATTCCACAATGGCTGTATCATTTTGAATTTCCACCAGCAATGGACTGGGATTCCAATTTGCCAACATACTCACCATTTGTTATTTTCTGTTGTTATCATTATTTGTTTTTTATCTTAGTAATCCTAAAAATAAAAACTGACTGCCATCGAGTAGATTCCAACTCATAGCCATCCTGTTGTTGTTGTTGTTGTTATGTGCCGTCGAATCGGCCTCGACTCATAGCGACCCTTCCTTGGGTTTCCGAGGCAGTATCACAACGCAAGTAGATTGCCCCATCGTCCTTCCGAGGAGTGGCTGGTGGGTTTGAACCGCCAGCCATCTGGTTAGCAGGCAAGTGTCTTAGCCACTATGCTACCAGAGCTCCAGATAGCCATCCTAGTGAGAGTAAAATGGTCTCTCATTCTCATTGTGGTTCTGATTTGCATTTCTCTGATTTCTAATGATGCTTTTTTTTTCCCCATGTGTTGGGTGGCCATTTGAATATCCTCCTTGGTGAATTGTCTATTCAAGTCCTTTGCCCACTTTATGACCGGGTTGTTTGTCTTTTCGTTGTTGTCAAAGTTTTATATATATTTTGGTTATCAGATTCTTGTCAGACATATGGTTTTCCAAGATATTGTCCCAGTTGGTAGGCTTGTATTTTCACTTTTTGATGAAGTCTTTTGATGAATAAAAGCTTTAAGTTTTAAGAAGTCCCATTTATTTATTTTGTCTCATGTTGTTTGTGCTTTGTTATTATATTAGATGATCTACTATTGAAAGGTAGGTCTATGCACCAATGTTCATTGCAGCACTATTCACAACAGCCAAAAGGTGGAAACAACTTAAATGACCATCAACAGATGAATGGAAAACAGCATATGGTACATACGTAC
>NW_006921924.1:1293101-1296841 GCF_000298275.1 Orycteropus afer afer
TGTGCTGGAAAAATTGCATTGATTAAGGGTAGGGTTGCACAGCCAATTACTGTAATTGCTGTTGATAAGTTAGTTGTGCATCTGTAAAAAGCTGAATTGGCAAAAGGTGTATGTTAGATATATTTACAACAATGACCAAAAAAAAGTGTAGCTTCTGAAGCTGATTATATATGACCAAAAACCTCATGGGATTTCGTTCCTTGGTTTGGAGGTTTAGGGTCATGGTTTCATGGGACATCCCCCAAAATTGGACCAATAACATATTTAGTGCTTCTGTTCTACCTTCTAGTTTTCTGTATAGTGCCTGGAGTCTTAAAAACTTGCGAGGGACTATCCAAGATACAACAATTGGTATCTATTCACCTAGATCAACAGATAAAGAAGGAGAGTCGGGAATAAGAAGAGGAAATAGGATGTGTGGCTAATTTAATAATAACCTCCTTTACCACAAGACCAGAAGAAATAGATGGTGCCTCACTACCATTACTGAACATTTTGATCAAAGATTCCATAGAAAAATTCTGATCAAAAGGGGGGAAATGTAGGACAGAATTTTAAATTCTCATAGACTCTAGATTTTCTGAAGCCACAGAGGGCAGATGAACCTGTGAAACTACTGTTGTTGTTATTATGTGGCATTGAGTTGGACCCGACTCATAGCGACCCCTCCTTGGGTTTCTGAGGCAGTATCACTACAGAAGTAGATTGTCCAACTTTCCCTCCGAGGAGTGGCTGGTGGGTTTGAACCACCACCACCATCCTGGTTGGCAGGCAAATGCCTTAGGCACTATGCTACCAGAGCTCCTGTGAAACTACTGCCCTGAGATAATCTTAAAATTTAAACCAAAAACATCCCCTGACATCTTCTTAAAACCAAACAACACTTTAGCTTAACTACTAAAAGAAGTCTGCTGTGAGTATTATGCTCTTTTAAGAACTATCTATATGGGATCAAACTGACAACAGCAACTCGAAAGATTAGATAGGAACCTTAGGAGGTAGTGAGTTTATGTTAATGAGGGAGGAACAACTCAGAAAAGGAAGGTGAAAATGGTTGCACATTTCAAAGAATGTTCATGTAGAAAACATTGAATTGGTGTATACATTCTCAACAACAACAAAATAAATAAAATTTAGAAGGAAAAAAGGATATGGGTTTTGCATACATGGTTGTTGTTGTCAGTTCCTGTCGAGTTGGCTCCAACTCATTGGGACTCTATGAACAATAGAACAAAACACTGCCCAGTCATGTGCCATCCTCACAATCCTTGGTATACTTGAGTCCACTGTTGCAGCCACTGTGTTAATCCATCTTGTTGAGGGTCTTCCCCTTTTTCACTGACCCTCCACTTTACCAAGCATGATATCCTTCTCCAGGGAATGGTCCCTTCTGACCACATGACTAAATACAAGAGACGAAGTCTGGCCATTCTCGCTTCCAAGGAGCATTCCAGCTGCACCTCTTCCAGGACAGATTTGTTAGTTCTTCTGGAAGTCCATGGTATCTTCAGTATTATTTGCAAATGCCATTAATTCAAAGGAATCAACTCTTCTTCAGTATTCCTTATTCATTCTCCAGCTTCCACATGCGTATGAGGTGAGTAAAAATACCAAGGCTTGGCTTAGGCCCAGCTTAATCTTCAAAGTGATATCTTTGCTTCTTAACACTTTAACAAGATCTGCCCAGTACAATACGTAATCTGATTTCTTGATGGCTGCTTCTATGGGTGTTGATTGTGGAATCAAGGAAAATTAAATCCCTGACAACTTCAATCTTTTGTCCATTTATCTTGATGTTGCTTATTGGTCCAGTTGCAAGGATGTTTGTTTTCTTTCTGTTGAGGTGTAATACATACTGAATACTATAGTCATTAAGTGCTTCTTCTAGTCTTCTTCACTTTCAGCAAGCAAGTTTCTGTCATCTGCATATCACAGGTTGTTAATGAGTCTTCCTCCAAACCTGATGGTCCGTTGTTCTTCATACTGTCCACCTTCTCGGATTATTTCCTCAGCATACATACTGAATAAGTATGGTGAAATGATACAACCCTGATGCATGCCCTTCCTGGTTTTAAACCATGCGCTATCCCCTTGCTCTGTTCGAATGTCAGCCTCTTGGTCTATGTGCAGGTTCCTGATGAGCACAATGCAGTGTTCTAGAATTCTCATTCTTCACAATATTATCCATAATTTGTTATTATCTACACAGTCTAATGCCTTTGCATAGTCAATAAAACACAGGTAAACATCTTTCTGGTATTCTTTGTGTTCAGCCAAGATCTATCTGACATCAGCAGTGATATCCCTCATTCTAGGTCTTCTTCTGAATCCAACTTGCATCTCTGGAAGTTCCCTGTCAATACAGTGCTGCAACCACTTTTTGAATTATCTTCAGCAAAAGTTTACTTGTATGTGATATTAATGATATTGTTCAATAATTTCCACATTCTGTTGGATCACCTTTCTTTGGAATGGGCACAAATATCAGTCTTTTCCAGTCAGTCGCATACATACACCTTAAATACTCTCTTCCCATTTACTGAAATACCCTCATTGTACATTTCATTCTATCTTATGACTTCTTAAAAACTACTTTCTCATCTCTTTTTCTTACATTATAATTCAGTTATAATTTTCCTTACATTGTAATACCTAGAAAATATAGAACATATTTAAGTTTTAATTTCTCTTTCTAGATAAGATGTGCTAGCATATTATTGTGTGTTCTCAGGGACTATATCCACCACTTTCTCCATATACCTAACGGCTCATTTCAATTTCAACTTCAGAAGAAACAGACTGGCTTGCTCAGTGGTAGGATTTTATTTATTTATTTATTTTGCTTTGAAAGTCAAAATTCTGAATTTGGGTTTGGAGATCCTAAGCTCATTTTCTTGGACAACACCTAGGAAGCCAACAGTGGAATCAAGTAAATCATTATGAAAATAATAGTAACTGTGTTTTTACAGCCCCAGATGCCTTCTTTTAATGAATTATGAAAGCAAAACTTATTAAATCGTTAACCAAGAAAATAATTAATCAATAGCAATTTTCAAGAATAGCATATAAGAATCAAGCCAACTCTAAGAATCTATCAATAAAAAGGACAGAATTTGCAGCAATATAATTAAAATGGACTAAAGTTAGGATGTTTGTGGTTTCTTATAGATCTGCCCAGGTATTATTTTACTTTCCAACCACTCATTATTTACATGAATCCACAGGATCATAAAATATGAAAAACAGTGAAACTGTAATTCTGAACATATGAAAATTCAGATTCCAAGAAGGAGGAGTGGGGATGACATTTCTGGTAACACTTTGGAGAAACTATGTTAACAATTTACTAATCTGAGCAAGCCCTGGTCTCAAAGGGATCTCTGGTGGCATAGTGCCTAAGGCACTTGACTGCTAACCAGAAGGCTGGTGGTTCAAACCCACCAGCCACTCCTCAAAGGAAGATTGGGCAATCGACTTCCATAGTGATACTGCCTCGGAAACCCAAGGAGGGGTCGCTATGAGTTGAATCGACTCGAAGGCAGAGAGTTTTTATGTTGTTGTTTGGCCTCCTATGCTTCAAAGTTATAAATTAGTATCCTTATTTCTAATTATTAATACTTATTTATTTGATATGCAGCATTTAGTATTTCACAGATAATTAATTTCAGTCTCTGATGGTACTTACTACTATATTAAACTATTCCTTGCAGAATATTTCAACAAAAGTATTATGTGAAAAT
>NW_006921924.1:1297231-1318444 GCF_000298275.1 Orycteropus afer afer
TCCACAGAGAAGAAAAGAACCTTAGGGAGAAAGAAAATGTTTTACTTAATAAAACTTTAAGACCTCCAAGTGAGATTACATGTAGGTGTGATAAACCAAACAATAAAAATTATTTATTAGATATTTAGGGAGTCCTGGTGACACAACAGTTAACTGCTCAGCTACTAATCAAATTCATGTATTTGTAGAGGAAAAATCTATAGCAATATTATAAACAGTGACTAAGATAATATAGAGTCACACGATCTATGCATATCTATTAGAAACCATAGAACAAATGAATGGTTGGTGCTTGACTACTAACATAAACATTGATGGTTCAAACCTACCCAGGGACACTATGGCAGAAAGACTGGGAGATCTATTTCAATAAAGGGGACACCCAAGAACACCCTATGGAGAAGTTCTACTCTGTAACACATGGTGATTTTGTTGTTGTTGTTGTTATTTGCAATGGAGTCGGCCCCGACTCATAGCGACCCCATCTTCCTTCCGAGTAGTGGCTGGTGGGTTTGAACTGCCAGCCTTCTGGTTAGCAGTCAAGTGCCTTAGGCACTATGCTACCAGAGTTCCTTACATGGTGATTTATGAATCAGAGTTGACTCAAAGGCTATTGGCTTGTTTTTGTTTATTTGAGGGAAAGACTAAATTATCTGGGTATTACCTCGCTATATATTGAAATTTATAAAATTGTTAAGTGTGGTCATATGAAGATATGATCAAAGAGTATGTAGCCAAAGAATAGATGGACAGGAGTATTGTAGGATGTATGTGGTAGTTAAGTCATACAATGTTGGGTTATTTTTCTTGATTTTGTGATGTTTATGGTATTTGTCAGCCTTCTGAAATGTGGAGTTTGTTGTGATCTATTTTCTCATTCTAAACATATATTCACTTCTGAATCTAATTTTATATTCCTTTTCATAAATATTTTAGTATATTCACAAAGTTGTACATTGGTAATTGCCATGTGTTGTATGATAAAGTAAGTTGCATAAGTTCAGACTCCACAAAATCTGAATTCACCCCTGGGTGGTGGCTATTCATGCTGAAGGAAACCATAGGAAGGAGAGATCAATAAAAACTGGAATAATGAGGACAAATCATCAGTCATTTTGACAGAAAGAAATCAACCAAACCTAAAGTCCAATAATATTATAAATAAAACCAAAACATTTGACATTAGTTTTATTCTTGAACAATTGCATCATCTATGTAGTGAGGTTTTGTTTATCAGTATAATAGTTTTTCCTCTAATAACAGAATTTCCTGTGATAGTTCAGGAAGTCAGTGCTATATTCAGTATTGTTAGGAAATATTAAGCTTTTCTGAGACAAATGGGATTCTGGCAAAGAATTTTGGCTACCCTTCTCCTCTTGTTGGCTTTCAGAACGCTGACTGTATTATCCAGCTGCAGAAAAGCAATCATTATTCTTCTAAGTTCCCCTTTGTTTTGGTAGTGATTGGTCTAGGAGTAGGCATGTTAACCTAATTCTGGCAAATTGAGTGTAAGCAGAAGTCTGATGGTGATTTCTGGGGAAAAAATATGAGAGCTGAGTGAGAAAGATGTCATTGTTTTTCCTTCCATCCCTTTTCTTCCTTCTGAGATCTAAGGATGTGGTATTCAGAGCTTTGGTAACAACTTTTTGACTAAGACATAATGGCCAAGTGAATTGAAGAGATGTCAACTAAGCAACATTAGAATATCAGTGAATTCCAAAACCAACCCTGGGACAGCCTGATTATAGACTTCTTGTTATGAGATATAATTAAATGAAACTATTTAAACCTCTGTTGGTTAGGTGGATATAACTATATAGATAGATACTTATACATACACACATACATGTATAGAGCTTAAAGCATTTCAAATAAAATCGTAAATGTGGAAAGAAGGGAGAAAGCTTAACCCACTTATTAGCACATAAGCCCACTCACTGCCTTCAAGTCAATTCCAACTCATATCAACCCCACTGGGTTTCCAAAGCTGTAAATATATAAGGAAGTAGATTGCTTCATCTTCCTCCCATTAAGCAGCTGGTGGGTTTTGAACCACCAATCTTCTGGTTGTATCCAAATGCTTTATCCACTACAGTCCTTATCAGCACATTGCTGTTGTTATGTGCCATTGAGTCAGACCTGACTCATAGTGACTCTTCCTTGGGTTTCCGAGGCAGTATCACTATGGAAGTAGATTGCCTCATCTTCCTTCCAGGGAGTGGCTGGTGGGTTTGAACCGCCAGCCTTCAGGTTAGCAGTCAAGTGCCTTAGGCACTATGCAACTTCCCCTCACAACACAACTGCAGAATGTGCCTTAGAGTCTGAAATGCCTATTTGTAGCATGCCCAACCCTAATTGAACTTTTGAAATGGATTTTTATTTTTTATTGTTATTTGAGTGAAAGTTTACAGAGCAAATTGCTTTTCCATTCAATAATGCGTACACATTTTGTTTTGTGACATTTGTGCACTCTTCCCGATTGCTCCCTGTATCGACCACTTCCCTTTAGCCTTCTTTCCTATCCCTTCCTGGCTGCTGAACTTTAATCCTGGGCAAATGCAACCCCAGTTGATTGTTCAAAGGAGTGCATACCTCCCTGGTGTTACTGTTTAACTTATTGACTTATTGTTTGAAGTTGAGCCAGGATTGAAGGGTGTCTAAGGGCCACAGTTTCTATAGTTCGACCATTCTCTATCAGACCGTAAGCCTGTTTTTTTTTTTTTTTTTAATCATTTTGTGTTTTGTTCTACCTTTTTCTTCCACTATATCCAGGAGCTCATATTGCGATCCCTTTCAGAGCGGCAGCAGTGGTAGCCTGGCAACACCTAGTTCTGGTCTCAGCGTCAAAGAGGCTGGGGTTCATGTGCTCCTGACTGTTTTCTGTGCCTTTGATTTTCTTCACTCCTTTGCTCCAGACGGGAGAGACCAATAGTTGTATCTTAGATGGCCATTCACAACTTTTAAGACCCCAGATTACTGTTATTACTCTTATTGCAGGATGGTATATATTTGTATGTATTTCAGTCTCCCTACATTGAGAATTTAGTATTGGGTACATGCTTTTACTTATGTTGAGTAATTTCCCTTCTATTCCTATTTTCTAAGCATTTTCAGTCAAAAATGGGTGTTGGATTTTATCAAATATCTTCTCTACCTCAACTGATATGTTCATGAGGCGTTTTTTCTTTTGTTTTATTTATGTGGTGGACTACGTTGATTGTTTTTCTAATGTTGAACCACCCTTGCTTACCTGGTATGAATACCACTTGGTCATGACATAAATAATTTTGATATGTTCCTGTATTCTATTGGCTAGGATTTTGTTGAGAATTTTTGTGTCAATGTTCATGAGCGATATTGGTCTACAATTTTATTTGTTTAAATGCCTGGTTTTGATATCAGGATTATTCTTGCTTTTTAGAGAGTATGCCACCTTTTTCCAAGGTATGGAAAAGTGTGAATAGAATTGGTGTCACTCTCTTCTGAATGTTTGGTAGAATTTGCCAGTGAAGCCATCCAGGCAAGGACTATTTTTTGTTGTTGTTGGACATTTTCTTATGACTTGTTCAAATTCTACTTTTGTGATGAGTCTGTTCAAATTTTCTACCTGATTGTGTTAGTTTGGGTAGCTAGTATGTTCCTAGAAATTTGTCCATTTCTTCTAGGTTTTCAAATTTGTTAGAGTATAGGTGTTCTTAACATTTTGTTATTATCATTTACATTTCAGTGGGTTTTGTTGAGACTTTGCCTACTCCATATTTGTGTTATTTGCATCTTTTCCTTCTCCTTTGTTAAATTTGTCAGTGGTTTGTCAATTTTATTAATCCCGTCAAAAAACCGACTTCTAGTCTTTTTGATTCTATTATTTTTCTATTTTCTGTTCCATTTATTTCTGCTTGAGTTTTATTATTTTCTTTCTTCTGGTGACTGTAGGCTCTTTTGGCTATTGTTTTCTACTTGTTGGAGATGTTGGGTTAAGGTGTTGAGTTTTATTCTTTCTTCTCTTTTGATGTGTGCATCTACTGCTATAAATTGTCCTCTGAACAACTACTTTTGCTATGTCCCAAAGATTTTGGTTTGTTGTGTTTTCATTCGCATTTGATTAAAAAAAATTATAATTTCTTCTATTACCCAGTAGTTTTAAAGCAGCGTGTTATTCAGTTTCCATGTATTTGGTATTTTTTCCATGACCTTCCTATTGTTGATTTCTAATTTTACATCATTGTGATCTGAGAAGATGCTTTGCAGTATTTCAGTATTTTTAAATTTATTGAGGCTTTCTTTGTGGTCTAACATATGATCTACTTTGGAAAATGTTTCATATACACTGAAAAAGAATGTATATTGTGCTGTTGTTGGGTGGAGTGTTCTGTATATATCTATGACGTCTAGTGTTGTTTGTGTTTAGAACTTCTGTATCTTTGTTGAACTTCTTTCTACTTCTGTCCTTCTTCAAGAGTGGTATATTAAAGTCTCCTATTATTATTGTGGTACTGCCCATTTCTTTTTTCAAATCTGTTAATGTTTATTTATTTTGGGCTCTTTCATTGGGTGTGTAGATATTATGGTTATGCTTCTTGTGGGATTGACCTTATAATCATTATATAATATCCTTTCTTGTCTCTTTTGCTGGTTTTTGTCTTGAAGTCTATTTTATCAGAAATTAATATTGCCACTCCTGTTCTTTTTTGGTTGCCATTTGCTTCATATATGTTTTCCTATCCTTTAATTTTTAGCTTATTTTTGTCTATGTGTCTAAAGTATGTTTCTTGTAGACAGCTTATTGATGGTTCATGTTTTTTATCCATTGTGCTACTACTCTGTTTCTTGACTGGTACATTTAATCCACTTACATTTCGTGTAATTATTGATAAACATAAATTTACTGCTGTAATTTTGCAGTGTGTGTGTGTGATTTTGATGTTTCTTTGTTGAATATATTTTGCTTTGCTGAGTTCATTTTGCTTATGGCTTTTCTTGTCATTTCTTTTGTTGCTATTGTTTTAGTATTTACTGGGACTTTATAGTTTTCTCATTTTAGTGAGAAATTTTCTTAATTTTATTTGAGTCTACCCTGTAATGTATTATTTTCTAAGTTTTAAACAATTCATTCTATCTTGATATCTTCTTGACTTCCTCTTCACTTGTAATCTGTGTGACTACATCATTTATTCCTCCTTTTTGTTCTGCAGTTATCATTTACAAATTGACATCTCTTGTTCTCTCTTTTCAGTCTTATAGGTTTATTTTATTTTTGATCCTGCTATAGCTGGGCTGATTTCTGGGTGATACTGGCATGTGTCTTAATATTGGGTTGTTTTCTATCATTGTTGGCTCTCTGTCTGAAGGTTTCCCTTTAGCATTTCTTGTAAGATTGCTCTGGTTTTTACAAAGTCCCTTAATTTCTGTTTATTTAGGAATGTCCTGATTTTGCCATATTTGAGGGACAATTTTGATGTCTATATATATATTTTTTTTCTTTCAGGGTTTTATATATGTCATCCTGTAGCCTTCTTGCCAGCATGGTTTCTGCTGAGAAATTAGAGCTTAGTCTTATTGGTTCTCCTTTGTAGGTAACATTTTGTTTTTCCTGAGCTGTTTTCAGGACTTTTTTTGTGTGTGTGTCTTTGGTTTTGGAAAGTTTGATAATGATATGTCTTGGTTATTTTCTTTTGGAGTCTATCCTATTTGGGTCCTTTGAGCTTCTTAAATGCACATCTTCTCATCTTTCATATTAGGGAAGTTTTCTTCCAAAAAATCTTTGACAATCTTTTTTTCCCTTTTGGTTTCTTTCTGTTAGAGCATGCCAATCACATTTATTCTGAAAATTTTTCCTCTTGATGATGTCTCACATAATTCTTAGGTTTTTAGTATTTTTTCCCTCATTCTTTTTTCTGATTGTTCTTCTAACAGATTAAGAGAGTTGGCTTCAATCATGCCAATTTTGTCTTCCATTGATTTAATTCTTTCTCCTTCCAATGTGTTATCTATTTCTGAAATTTTAGTATTAATCTTCTGGATTTTTATTTGCTGTTTTTGTATGGTTTCTAATTTTCCATTTATTCTGTCAATGTGTTCTTATATTGGGTTTTCATTTTTGAGTTCTTCTAGAGTTTTGTCTGTTTTTCTTGGTTTTGTCTATGGTTTCCTCAAGCATTCTCTCATTAGTTGAAGGTAACTAAACATAACTCTTTTGAATTCCTTATTCAGGTAGTTCCAATAGCATTTCTTCCTCCAGAAGATTTTCTAGTCCTGCATTTTGGTCACTTGTTTGAACGATCTTATCCTTTTTTTTTTTTTTTTTCCGTGTGTGATTTGAAGTTGTCTGTTTTCTCTGAGACACTGGAGAGTTATTGTATTAATTTGTTCATTATATATTGGTTTGCTTCACTTTGACTTTTTTCCCAATATATCTGAGCAACAGGGTGGGTGTCTTACTCTGGTTGCTATTTTGGCAGCACTTGGGCAGTCACCAGCTATCTCTGGGTGGGTTTGGTTGGAGGTAAGAGAATGGGCTCAAGTCTCTGAGATTCTGCAGAGCAGCTGAGTGCAGGCTGGGTGGGTGTTGACTGCCATCTGTCATTAATCTAGTGGTACTGGAGCAGCCGCCCAGTGAGCGGGGGCTACAGCTGTGGTGGTGGGTATGGCTGTGTAGTGTTGCTGGCTCCCAACTGCTGGGAAAAGATAAGAAGAAAAAAAGAGGGAGTGAAGAGGTAGAAAATAAAGGCAAAAGCAAGGAGGGTAAGAAGGGAGACCAATGCATAAAGAGAAAGAGAAAAATTAAAAAGAGAGAGAGAGAAACCCAGAAAACAAAAACAAATGCAGGACAGTACTGGCACACATGCCCACCACCAAACAGCTCTGTGGAAATGTGGTGCTAGTTCTGTTGGAGTGGTCACTGGTGAATATGGAGCATCAGGGATGAGTACTACTGAATGTGGGGGGTGGGGCACCCATTCCGCCAGATCAAAAATAAAGAAGAAAAAAGAGGAAGAGGGAAGAGGAGAAAAACAAGAAAAGGAAAACCCACCTGTGGGGAGGGAAGACTTGAGAAGAAAGAAAAAAAAAATCTAGCCCAAGTGTTATCTGCCCAACCCTGGTGCAGTGGAAACGCAGAGCTCACTCTGTGGAAGAGTGAACCATAGTCCATGGAGGGGCAGGGGCAGGCACTGCAGATCATGGGGAGGGGCACCCACTCTTTGGGATCAAGCAAGTAAAAAGGGAGGGAGAAAGGGTAAAAGTAAGCAAAGAAGGGAAAAATAAAGAGGGGAAGAGCAAAGGACTAAGAAGAAGGAAAAAAGAAAAAGAATAATAATTGAAAAAAAAAAAAGCATCACAATACTGGCAAAAACACTAGCCACCAAACACAGCTGCACAGGCATGCAGTGCTTAATCCACGAGAGTGATGAGAGAGAGGTGGAGGAGGGCACTGCTAACCATGTGGGCAGCTGTTGTTATGTGCCCTGGAGTCAGACCTGACTCATAGCGACCCTTCCTTGGGTTTCCGAGGCAGTATCACTACAGAAGTAGATTGCCCAACCTTCCTTCTGAGGAGTGGCTGGTGGGTTTGAACCGCCAGCCTTCTGGTTAGCAGTCAAATGCCTTAAGCACTATGCTACCAGAGCTCCCCATGGGGGCAGCAGGGGGTGAGAAGTCCCCACTCTGTGGGATCCAAAATAAAAGGAAAGGAAGAGGAAGAAAAAAAAAAGGAAAATACAAAAAGAACAGCATGAAGATAGAGGGAAGAACTAAGAAGAAATAAAGTTTTTTCTTTTGTTTGTTTTTTGTTTTTTTTAAAAGGCAGCACAGCACTGGTAGTGGATGGAGTTTGGTCAGCCTCCAGGTTTGTAGGGGTAGAGGAAGCCACACGTTTGGTCAGTGGGAGGTTGTGCAAGGTAAGGGGGAAATCATACCTCTCTGATTGCCTATCACTGATGTGCGTGGGTGCTGGGGTAGTCCTGGGCAAGTCCAGCGGATTTATCCGGTTCCTGTTCTGATTGGAATACTGCTTGCAATAATTCAAAATAGCTGTTGGTTGGCAGTTTACTGCTCTATATGCCATTTTTTTTTTCTCTGTTTGCATTCAGTTTCTTCCTCTGATTGGTTCTCATCTACTTTTTAATCTTTTCCTTTGAAGCTCTGGGTTCCAGGATTGTCATCTATATCTGTTTCATTTGGTTTGTTCAGTCTTTGTTGTAAAGGGTCTAGACAGGTTATCTGTTTAGTCTAACATCTTGGATCCTCCCCTAGAATTATTTTTTAATACCAGCTTTACTGAAATATTCCACATACCATAAAGTTCACCCTTTAAAATTGTACAATTCAGCTTTCAGTATATTCACAAAGTTGCTCAATAATTACTGTTTAATTCTAAAATATTTTCATTACTCCAAAGATGAATCTTATCCATTAGCAGTAAACCCCCTTCTTCCTTTCCCTTAGAGGCTGACAGCTACTAATCTACTTTCTCTCTCTATGGATTTGCCTATACTGAACCAAACACCACACCCATTCCTATCAAGTCAATTCTGACTCACGGTGACCCTTTAGTACAGAGCAGAACTGCCCCGTAGGGTTTCCAAAGCTTTAAATCTTTATGGAAGCAGATTGCCTCATCCTTCACCCGTGGAGCAGCTGGTGGTTTCGAAGCATTGACTTTTGGTAGCAGCCCAATGCTTTAACCACACTTCCACCAGAGCTTCTTCATACTGGACATTTCATATACATTGAACCATAGAACATATGACTTTTTTTGTCCGGCTTATTTCACTTAGCATAGTGCCTTTGTACCTTTGAGACTGATTCATGTTATAGCATGAATCATTACATCATTAATGTTCATGGCTGAGTAATATTCCATTTTATAACTATTCCATATTTTGTTTATTCATTCATCAGTTATAGGGATTTGAGTTGTTTCCACATTTCAGTTATTGTGTACATGCTGCTATAAATATTTGTGCACATATTTTTGTATGGATATATGTTTCATTTCTTATAGGCATGTAATTAGGAGTGGAATTGTTGGGTTACGTGGTTACTCAATGTTTAACAATTTGAAGAAATACCAAATTGTTTTCCACAGCAGCTACACTATTTTACATTTCTCCCAGCAATGAAGAAGGGTTACGCTTTCTCAACATCCTCACCAACACTGATTATTTTCCATCTTTCTGATAATAATCATTCTAGGGGGTATGAATGGATTCTCTTTATGGTTTCGATTTGCACTTCCATAATGACTAATGATGCTGAGCATCTTTTCTTGTACTTATTGGCCATTTGTATATCGTCTTTGGAGAAATGTTGTTTCAGACACTTTGACCATTTTTTAATTGGATTATTTATCTTTTTATTTTTGAATCATAGAAGATTTTATACAGTCAACATAACATACAAGTCCCTTATCAGATATATGATTAGCAAATATTTTTTCCCATTTTTATGGTATGTATTTTCACTTTCTTGATGGTGTCCTTTGAAGCATAAATGTTTTCAATTTAATTAATTCCAATTTATCAATCTGTTTCTTTGGCTGTTTGTGCTTTTGATGCTATATTTAAAAGGCCATTGGGAGTATTGGAGGTTGGGAACCAGTAACAAATTTCCACAGTACAAAGGGTTGGAGCTTAAGCCATTTTATTTGAAGATTAAAGGGGAATCTCAAAAGATTGAGGAATCTGGTGACATCTGAGGTATGCTTAAGTACATACTCAAAGTACAATCTAAAATACTATCTATATCCAGAAAACCTGAAGGTGCTTGTTAAAAATACAGACCACATGGTTCCCTCCAACATATCACCAATCCCTGGGCCTGGGGTCTATGGATATGAATTCTAAAGAATCTTAAAGAGATTCTGATGTACATGGAACGTTGTCTCCAGTAATCATAAAATATATATTTGCTTATTTATTCAAATATGGTATCATTGTTGTCATCTTCAATTAAATTCAATGCACAAAATATAAAATATACTCTACTACATTCTGGGCACTACAGCTAACACTAAAGATATTCTAAAGAGAAAAATTAATGATAAATTTAAACGTTATAATTACTGTAATACATACACACATGCATACATGAAATACACAGGCACTTGCATCAGGCACACAACTGCCATTTAAAAGCTAATCTTGCTGATTCATTTGAGACCCTGTAAATAAATGCTTACGGAAGGCTACATGTCAGTTTCCTGATCATAACAATGATTTACTTATGAGAATAATATTTTTAAACATTATATAATTATTGGCAAATACAAGAATAGGAACAAAACGATAATTTGAAAACTCTCCATGGGAAGTTCATATCTTATACACAATTTATCTTACTTTAGAAAGAAAACTATATATTTGTGTATATACTTGCATCTTTGAGCATGTTGTCACTTGTATTGTGATTAAGATGCTGTGGCAATGGAAACGAAGAGAAGGTATATGAAAGGTTTATTAGCATAAACATTATTATACTGTGATTAAAGTTGTTATGAAAATTGAGAATAAGTGATGCAAGAATCTAGAGACAGATACATCTAAACCCACAATCACTGACTGTAGTAGGCAACCTCCAATATGATCCTCACGTCCTGGTATTCTCACCCTTGTGTAGCCCCTCACTCACTGTACTCAAGTTGGTCTGTGTGACCAATTATATATGGAAAAAGGATTGTCATATATGGCTGTGGCTTACATCTTTCACATCCTCTCACTCACCTGCTCTCTTTCTTTCTTGGATCATTCACGCTGAGGGAAGCCATGTCATGAGAAGTCCCATGGAGAGGTCCACGTGGTAATGAGCTGGAGCTTCCTGCCCAAAACTACATGTGTGAACTTGGAAGTGGATCTTTCAGCCTCTTTTCAAGTCTTCTGAGGGTGCCGTTTTGGCTAACATTTTGACTGCAACCTAATAAGAAACTCTGAGCTAGAACCATCTAACTAATCCACTCCTGGATTTCTGACAAATGGAAATTGTGAGCTAATAAACGTTTTAAGTTGCCAAATTTTGGGCTAATCTGTTATATACCAATTGATAACTAATATACTTATCAAGGAAATATTATTGGATGCAAGTGAACAGTTCTCTATAAAGGATAACTTTGAGGAAAAGTGCAACCTTAAAATTCCTACAGTTAACTTAGTCCTAAAAAGTAATTTTCCCCGGCATACAGTCAAAACCTACAGAATCTATATCATTGAGGAATTCATAGTACTTATTTATGACCAGAATTATAACATATTTTTATGAAATAATGTCCAATATGGAATCCTATTTTAAGATACAATTCCTTATTGGTCATTATACCATAAAAAATGTATTACAATTCTGGTCATAAATGCTACCAGTTGTTCAATGATATGATATGGATTCTACGTGGACCAAATTTCTCCTTGGTCATAGAATGTCTACAATTTTAAGTTATTATCACAATTATTATTATTATTTAATATTTAGATGCTTATAATGTGGCAACCAGATCAACCCTAACCTCCTAGCAAAATTCATTTTTTACTAACGAATGACGTTTGATTGTCACATTAGGTTTAATATTTACGTCAATTCAAATCATTCTTAATGGATGATGAGATTATCAGTTAATAAAAATAAATTTAAAATAAGCTAAAATATACCCTCATGGAATAATTTTTAAAATTTTGAGCAAAATGAAAATGTGAAAAATGGAGGGAAAATTTAATTTGGGAGAACTAGAAATGGAAACATAAAAGCTTAATTTTAAAATGCTTTTGTTTATATTTTTTTAAGTGTAAAGTTGGGATTTAAAGGTTTTTGCTTATTTTAGGGTTATGCTAGAGTAATTGGTAATGTCATGAACTTAATAATTTTATTCTTTGACCAATATGACAAGTGTTTCTAAGGGAGGGTTAAACTTATTTATTAATAATTGGAAATTATGGTGAAATTGTAAAGAATGTGTCTACGGTGAGGAAAAAAATGTAAACTGTTTGGTGCTATTCTCTAAAAGTTATAGACAGTGTTCTGTTCAGAATTCATGCAATGTAGCTGGCCTATAAGGAAAAATACCATAACTGGGTCCTTCTGATACTTAAGGAACTAGCATTACCGTGGCATAGCCTCTAACACAGATTTCATTTTGTAGCAACCAGTTTTATATCAGGTGGCAAATAAAAACCAAGTCATTCTTTCTTTCTAGATTTGAGACAATTATCTATACTAGTAAAGTAAAAAGTAAACTACATGGGTGCTGCACAGTGACTGTCAATATTGACAAAAAATGAGAGAGTAATTACTCAATTTTCTATTTCATTTGCCTTTGTACACATACATAGGCACAAATCAACTGGCTCAGTTAACCTACTCCAAGGAATTAATTTCCTATGAAAGGCGAACTTCCAACACGATACAACTTAATAACAGGATGGCACATGGTTTCTTTCATTTGTGGAAGTTAGAACAGAGAAACAGTACTTTGCCCTTAATTCCTGAATGTTCCACAAAGATGATATGGGTTTTTTTACTTCAATCTAACCAATACTTATTAGGCAACACCTATTAGGGATATTGGGAGCTCTGGTAGCATAGTGCCTAAGGCATTTGACTGCTAACCAGAAGGCTGGCGGTTCAAACCCACCAGCCTCTCCTCGGAAGGAAGATGGGGCAATCTACTTCCGTAGTGATACTGCCTCGGAAACCCAAGGAGGGGTCGCTATGAGTTGGGTCCGACTTGACGGCAAATAACAACAACATTAGGGATATTAGGAGCTCTGGTGGCATAGTGCCTAAGGCATTTGACTGCTAACCAGAAGGCTGGCGGTTCAAACCCACCAGCTACTCCTCAGAAAGAAGGTTGGGCAATCTTCTTCCATAGTGATACCACCTCAGAAACCCAAGGAGGGGTCGCTATGAGTCAGATCCAACTCGTCAGTAGTGCATTTTTATTTTATTAAAGATATTAGGTATTAATATCACTAATCACCCGAAACTGACCATATATGGACCTTGTTTTAGTTCTTCAGTGCTACTGTAACAGGAATACCATAAGTGGATGGCTTTAACAAACAGGGATTTTTATTCTCTTACCATTTAGGAGACCAGAAGTCCGCAAAGTGCCAGCTCTAAGGGCTGGGTGAAAGCTCCTCAACCTTGGGCTTCAGCTCTGCCTCTTGCTCCTGGCCCACTGGAGCTGGAGGCATCTCTTCACTCAGACAGCTGCTGCCTGCTAAGGCTGGCAGGCCCAAAATCAACGATTAAAATGGCACAGTACTAAGATTATTAAGCAACATGGCAGGCCACTAGTTCCAAGTCCAGAAACAGTCCCAAGATTGGCAGGCAACATGGCAGGCTGCTGAATGAAGACTCAGCTACATGCAGAGTCCAAGCATGCCAAAAAAAGCTCAGAGACCTTCACAAAGCTTCTTCTTATATACAGGAAGCAGACCACATCCTTAGGGCAACTACTCAGCTTCTCACAGCAGATTCCACCATGGGCTTGATTACCAGGCTCATCGTGGAGAATAACTACATCTAGCTGCCCAATCACTGAAAACCAGGCCCAGCCAAGCTGACATACAACGTAACTACCACAGACCTCTAACTTCTAATTGGTTGTACATTTTAATTAAGACCTTTCATAGCATTGAAAACTCCACTTTCAGTTTTGTTACTAATTGTTTTCAAGTCTCTCCCATCATTTATCTTGCAATTTAACTTTTTTTCCCTACATTGCAGTTCTGACAATTGTATAAGTCTAGACACCAGGCCAATCAATAACCATCACATTGCTTTCAACTACATATCTATCCTTATGTTCTAGAAATTCTCTGTCTCTTCACTTGATCTGAATAATAGTCGTGGTTGCTCAATGACTTCCTCCTTAGGGCAGTATCATAACTGGAGAGTTTCATCTAAAAGAATCACAAAATAAATAGGCAGCACTTGGTGACTAATTTAATATTAGGAGCCATTTTGAAAGCAGAGTTAGATATAGTGTGTAAGTTTCCAACCTGAGATTCCTGAAACATATTAATACCATTGATAAAATGGCAACTGGATATAAGAGCTGGTGTAGTAGATAGCCACAGTAATAAGTCTGTATCTTATACTGATGGAAATTATCAGACTGGAAGTGAGAATAAACTTCCCGTAAGCACATACACACACAAACAAACTCACAGCCATCAAGTCAATTCCAACACATAGTGACCCCCACTGGATTTTCTAGGCTGTAAATCTTTACAGAAGCAGACTACCTCATCTTTCTTCCATGGAGCAGCCGGTGGGTTTGAACCACTGACCTTTTTGGTTAACAGCCAAATGTCTTAACAACTACCCCACCAGAACTCCTTTCCTGTAAGCACACTTCTTAATAAAATCAAGACGTAGGACTGTCAATGTTAACATGACTATACTATTGCAGGAAATTTTTGCCTAGGAAAATAAAGTTGCAAATAACTTTTTACTGATTTTTCCATGAACTTTCTGAAAATCTATTTACCCAAATAATAAACTGCTTAACTAGCTGCTGTTCTCAAGTAAAGAGGCAAATATCCCCATTCTCAGGATGACAGGCCACTCAATGGGCAAAGGGCTCACTGATGAAATGACTGATTATTTCTCCAGACTTACTTCAAAACTCTTGCCTTGATGCAATCACTAAACTATAATACTATGTCTTAAATTTTGCCCAATTCCAGTCAGATCTCTGCATTGAAAGTCTCACCTTAAAACAAAACCCCAAACTTTATAAATATCTGACCTTGAACTTCCCCTTCTGAAACATTACTATGACTGTGTCAAGGTCATGTTTTCCCCTACTGCAATAAATAATACATTCTGATTTCTTTGACCGACAAGCTACTTTGGTGTTTTTTGGGGTAATCATCAGTCACAGATGTTATAGTTATGAGAATAAATGTTTTCTATTAATACACATAACACAAGACTAAAAGATCACAAAGAGAATATTCACAAAGAGTGAGAGGAAGATATGAGCCTAGAGAAGGCTACAGAGGGTAGGAGAAATAGAATATTATCACATCTCAGAACCAAGAAATGAAGCAGGGCTTTTTTCTTGGTAGACTGATCCTAAGTGTCATTCATGAGATGTTTAAGATAATGAAGACTAAGAGACTGATCTATTTGTTAAAAAGAAGTTGTAGAAAACTCAAAAAGAACAGTTGGACATGATGTGGATATATGGTTAATAAATGTGGCCATGTTGTTGTTGTTGTTGTTGTTATGTGCTGTCAAGTTGTACCTGACTCATAGCGACCCCTCCTTGGGCTGCCGAGGCGGTATCACTACGGAAGTAGATTGCCCAAATTTCCTTCTGAGGAGTGGCTGGTGGGTTTGTACCACCAGCCTTCTGGTTAGCAGTCAAGTGCCTTAGGCCCTATGCTACCAGAGCGCCCAAATGTTGCCATAGGTTTATACTAACTTAAAAATAAATTTGATGAAAAAAGAAAGAGAAAATAGGCTATATTAGTTGAAAAACCAAAAACCAAACTCACTGCCATTGAGTTGATTCCGACTCACAGCAACCTTCATTAGGTTCTCAAGGCTGTAAATCTTTGTGGAAGCAGACTGCCTCATTTTTCTTCTGCAGAGCAGCAGCTGAGTTCAAACGACTGACCTTTTGGTTAGCAGCCAAATGCCTTAACCACTACACCTCCAGAGCTCCTCCATGGCAGTTGAAAGAAGCCCCCAAATAAAATTGGGCTTCTTATGTCTTCCGGTGGAGTGGGGAAGATTGAAGAGAGCAGATAAATGATGCAATTGTCCAAAGGATTTAGACCAGGGATCAGCACACTATTCTTTTCAAGGGCTATACAATCTCTCTTGCAACTACAGAACTCTGCCATTGTTATGGAAGCAACCAATACATAAACAAACAGCTCAAGGTGACTGGTTTTGGCCCTTAGGCTGTATTTTCCAGACTCCTGATTTGTTGCTGCTGTTGTTATGTGTGTCAAGTCGAACCCAACCCCTCCTTGGGTTTGTGAGGCGGTATCACTAAGGAAGTAGATTGCCCAACCTTCCTTCCAAGGGGTGGCTGGTGGGTTTGAACCACCAGCCTTCTGCTTAGCAGTCTAGTGCCTTAGGCACTATGCCACCAGAGCACCTTGTTGTTGTTGTTGTTATGTGCCGTCGAGTCGGCCCCGACTCATAGCGACCCCTCCTTGGGTTTCCGAGGCAGTAATCACTACAGAAGTAGGATTGCCCAACCTTCCTTCCGAGGAGTGGCTGGTGGGTTTCCTGATTTAGGCTAAGGAAATGCTATGAAACAGAAGGGGACTCTAGCAAGCCAAAGTATTCATGTTGGTTGTTAACATTATATAAATTCACTAGACCTAAGCAACTATTCAAAATGTTTATAAAAAGTGCTTGAAATTGTAGCTTCTGTTAACAGTTGTTTATTTCTCCCCAAAGGAAAACATTACAAGGTTGAAGCTGGTATCCGATCTGCATGCATCTTCATCACAACACTGGATCATCTTACACTGAAACAAGTCTGTGCAGTACCGTATTTTGCATTAAATTTATGCTTCCCAAATTAATTTTGTCAATTTCAAATTTTAATCAATGTGTGATACTTTCCTATTTAAATCTTCTGAACATTAGAATCAAAAAAAGTTAAGACAATTACTACAAGTTAGCAAGATATGAAGTTAATCTATCGAATGCTTCTAAACTCACGTACAGACTTAGATAATATTAGCCCCCAAAAGAAGTTTGTTAATAATGTTATTCTCAGAAGTGAAGTAAATGAGAGGAAAAAGAAGACTGTCATGGGTGTGCCTTGCCAACCTCAACTACAGAATTTGTAATAGCTTATTTTCAGTGAATTTTAACTTTGATTATCTATATAAATCAGACAAATGTAAGCTAGGTGCTTGGCAAATAATGTTTTTTGGACACCAATATTAATGTGAAAGTGAAAGTAAATAAAGGTATTTAGTAGTAAAGTAAGAACAAACTGTTACATGCATTATAAACTGAATATTGAAATTATTTTTAAGATTTAGAAACCCAAAAAGGTGTGGTATTTGTAGGCCTTTTGTTTATTTAATCATGAAAGAGCATTATCATAGCATTGTGCATACTTTTTATTTAAAGTAGATCACATTGTTTCCATTATTTAATCACTGCCTTTACTTCTTGTACTTTAACTTAGATTTAGGAAAAAAATAAAAATAAAAATGGACTACACTACAAAATATATGCCAAGTGCTTTACATTGCAACACTTCATCTAATTGTTAAAAAATCTTGAGATATGTACTATTATTATACCCAATGTACAGATAAGGAAAGTCAGGACAAAAATAATTATAAATTTTGCCCATAGTAATAAAGTCCATAAATGGCAGTACTAGGACTTACCTAGTGCTATCAGACTCTGGATGCCAATCTCTTAATTACTCTCATACATTCCTCTGATCAAGACTTTTGGAGTGGGGGTAATGGAGTGCAACACTACAACTTATTAAGTCACTATTGTGTCTATTACCTGCCAGATGCTTGTCTTCCACTGGATGAGGCAGATTTTCTAAGGGGAGTCTTTGTCTTTCAGGAAATTATTTTATCATTTGATTTTTTTAAAAAATGATGAAATACATAAACACGGCACACTTCAAAACCTTCGTGTAAATATAAAGTTAATAACATACCATCTTGTGCCTAAAACCTAAAACCTGCCATATCAGAACAGTCTAATATAGTGCTTTGGAGTTGTGATGGCAGTGAATTACTTGGAATGGCTTTTCTAGCCACAGTCTTTGTAACTCCCACTGGATTACTGGGTGAGACCATGCAAATAAGGTGTGTACAACTCTGATGCTGGGATTGGTTAGTTTTGTCACTTCGCCAGGCTTAAAAAGAGCCTTCCTAGAGGGAGGGGGCGGGAGTGTGTGGATCTCATGGCCATCAAGAGAGAAGAGCTGGAGGTGAAGTAGAGTGCATCCTTGGACCCAAGATCCCTGTACTGGATCTCCTTGGCAGAGACACCCAGCAGAAAGAAACTCTAAGCACAGAGAGATTCCTGGGAGAGAAGGAGGGCGGGGAGGAGAGAGAGAGAGAGAGACACCTTAGCAGAGATGCCCCAGCAGAGAGAGAGGCCTTGGCAGAGACACAGTGGTGGTGGAACCAAGAGGCATGAGACAGAGTGGCAGGCTTACCTGGCCCACAGAGCAAGAAAGCTCAGTGCCCTTGGGCAGGAGACTTGTTGGCAGAGGGGGGGTGCGCCTAGATGTACCTATTTGCAGAGCTAAAAGAGCTTTGTAACACTTGCCTGAGCAGGGCAGAGGCCAGGCCAAGAGGCCAAGGGCCAAGGGCCAGAGAGGCAAGCCAGAGGGCATAGCAGAGGCGGCAATGTCCTGATAGAAGAATTGTATACTGAGAGCATCCCTGAACCTGAATTATAGCCTGTTATTTCCCTAATAAACCCCATAATCATGAGTATTGTCTGTAAGTATTGTCTGTGGTCACTGCAACAAATTATTGAACCCAGCAGAGAAGTAGTGAATGCCGTGGGAGGGATTTGGTGTCACAATTGGTAAAAAGCTGAAGGGTGGCAGCATGTCTGGCCTCATAGGAATAAACCTTGGGCTGCTGATGGTGATTCTGTCTTCCTCTTGTGAAGTTAAGGAGGTCAGAAGATGCCCTATAAAGGTCCAAGTCCTTTTATCACAAGTCTTCAGGCCAGTGATTTCAACAGAATAATGAGGCATATCAAAAAGAACTGAAAAGTGCAAAATAACTGAGATACAGTCATACAAAGTCTAAGGAAATTAGCCTGGTGATTCTCAAGTCCTTAAGCTCTTTTGTAAATAAATGTACTAGACTCTGATTTTTGTTTAGAGCAGGGACCAGGATCTTATTTACCTTTGTATCTCCATTGCCAAACATAGGTTTATCACAGAACAGAATGTATTGGATGTCCAGGAATCCAGTCTCTGATTAGCCACTTACCATTTGTATGATCTTCAATCAGTCATATCCCCTGAACCCCATTTGCATTACAGTATTTCCAAAATATAGTTGGCTGCTGGGTAATTATAAAATTTGCAAAACAGTTCTTCTCCCTATGAAGATTACCATCTAATGTATGGAAGATATAGGAGGAGGAGGGAGGGAGAGGGATGGGGGAGGGAGGGAAAGAGAGAGACACATAAGGAGCTCTGGTGGCACAGTGGGTAAGGCATTTGGCTGCTAACAAGGTCAGTGATTCAAACCCATCAGCAGTTCCATGGGAGGAAGATGAGGCAATCTACTTCCGTAAAGATTTACAGCCTTGGAAACTCAGTGGGGGTTGCTATGAGTTGAAATTGACTCAATGGCAATGGGTTTTTGTTTTATAGATATAGATATCTTACCTTGCTCATAGAATTGGTATGAAGGTGAAATGAGATACTGTATGCATTTTTCACATTATAAAAAGTTCTATAAAGATTAGCATTATCTCATGGTTAGAAAGATTGGACATTGTGAAAATATCAATTCTACTCAAAGCACTCTATACATTCAATGCAATCCCAGTCCACATGCCATCAACATTCTTTAAGGATATGGAAAAACCAATCACTAACTTTATATGGAAAGGAAAGAGACCTCAGATAAGCAAAGCACTAATGAAGAAGAACAAAGTAGGAGGTCTCACATTTGTGGATCTCAAAACCTACTATACAGTCACAGTAGTCAAAACTACCTGGTATTGATACAGTGACAGACACATAGACCAGTGTCACAGAATTGAGAACCCAGAAATAGATCCATCAAACTATGGTGAGCTGATCTTTGACAAAGGGCTGAAATCCATTAAATGGGGAAGGGATGGTTTCTTTAACAAATGGTGCTGGCAAAACAGGATATCCATCTGTAGAAAAATGAAACAAGATCTGTACCTCACACCATGCACAAAAACTAACTGCAGATGAATCAAAGACTTAAATGTGAAACCTAAAATTATAAAGTTCCTCAAGAAAAAAAGGGGGCCAAATTTAAGGGCCCTAATACATGGCAAGGTGCACTGGCAGCATAGTGCCTAAGGCATTTGACTGCTAACCAGAAGGCTGGCGGTTTAAACCCACCAGCCACTCCTCAGGAGGAAGGTTGGGCAATCTACTTCTGTAGCGATACAACCTCAGAAACCCACGGAGGGGTCACTATGAGTCAGGTTTGACTTGACGGCAGTGAGTAATATATGGCATAAACAGACTATCAAGCATAAGCCAAAATACATAAACAGTAGAAGATAAACTAGGTGAACGGGACCTTCTAAAAATTAAATTTTTACGTGCTTCCAAAGACTTCTCCAAAAGAGTTAAAAGAGAACCTACACATTGGGAAAAATATTTGGCAATGACATATTTGACAAGGTGCTTATCTCTAAAATTTATAGAAAACTCCAACAGTTCAACAACAAAAAGACAAACAATCCAATTAAAAAAAGGGCAGAACACATGAATAGACACTTCACCAAAGAGGATATTTAGGTGGACAACAAACACATGAAGATATGTTCATGATCATTAGCCATTACAGAGATGGAAATCAAAACAACAATGACATACCATCTTGTCCCACCACTACTATCAAAGTTCAACAAGACAGAAAATAACAAATGCTGGGGAAGATGTGGGCAGACTAGGACTCTCATACACTGCTTGTGGGACTGTAACATAATATAATCACTGTGGCAAGCAGTATGGCAATTCCTTAAAAAGTTGGAGTTAAAAATACCATTTGACTCAGCAAATCCATTTGTTGTTGTTGTTGTTATAGTCGGTATCCTAAAGAAGTGAAAACCAGGAAAAGAACAGATATATGCACAACCATGTTTATCGCAGCACTATATACAATAGCAAAAAGATGGAAACAACCTAGGTGCCCATCAACAGAAGAATGGACAACCAAACTATGGTACATACACACAATGGAATACTATGAAACCCTAAAGAATAATGTAGAATCTCCAAAACACCGCATACCGTGAATGAACTTGGAGGACATTATGCTGAGTGATATAAGGCAATCACAGAAGGACAAATATTGTGCTAGCCTGTTGTTGTAAAAAATCAAATAGAGGTTTATATATGGAAGGAAACTTTGTTACCAGGGGTGGGCGGAGAGGGGAGAGAACAATGCTAGATAGGTAGAGATAAGTACTTATTTGGGTGAAAGGAAGGGGAATGTACCAAATGTGAGTGATCAACACAGTGCCACTGAGGAAGAG
>NW_006921924.1:1324188-1329504 GCF_000298275.1 Orycteropus afer afer
AAGGACAGCCAATAAGAATAAGCTCTGATTTCTCAGCAGAAACCATGCAAGCGAGAAGGCAATGGGATGGTATATATAAAACCTTGAAAGAGAAAAAAATTTCAACCAAACAAAAGACAGGTATAGGAGGAGCTAAGCATTTACATTAGGTAGATACACTCCCTAAAGACAGCAATCATGGGATAGTAGAAGGGCTGTGTATTCACAGTAAGACAGCTCAGAGGGGAGGAGTACATGGGAGGGAAGGACACACGGAAGAGGTAACTATTGGGAGGAAATGGGAAAAGAGCTGTTGCACTGTGGGAAATTGTCATCAATATCATGAGACAAAGTGTATGTGAACTGCTATGTGGAAAATGAATTTGCTTTGTAAACTTTCACCCAAATCACAATAAAATTTTTTTAAAAAGATTATAATTTTTATGAAGTATTATCTTTCTATTTCAATTATTCTTGAATTTATGTTGTTGGCTAGTCAGTTTTTATGATATGCTTATGAGATGCTCACACATATTAACTTTTTGTGATCTATCTATTACCCTGTTGCTGTTGAGTCCATTTCAACTCATAGCAAACTGGATTACTGGCATCAAGAGATAAAAATTCAACTCCAGTTAGCTTAAGGGGAAAATGAAATAAATAAATGCTTTGAAGGGTAGCTCTCAGAATCAAGAAAGAAAGAGAGCTGCAAGAATCAGGGAAAGTCCAGGAATCTCAGGAATGAAAACCAAGGTCTCAATGCCTTTGCTAACATCACTCTGGGCCCATATCTTGAGCCCCTATTGCTCCTTTGGGGTCCTGCAGAGTCCCAGACTGCCCCAAACCAACAAGGGTGTCCCAGGCAGCTATACTAACTGTTCAGTGTGCAAGCTGCTTGCTGGACCCATGGGCTTGAGCCTGTGCTGTATGTGTTGCTGCCACATGCATATCCTCTGTTCATGCCCATGCTCCATCACACCATTGTACTTCACTTACAAAACACATGTTCAAAGACGAAGGTATTAATTTCAAGATGGTGACAGCAGAGCATTAAACCAAGTGTGGGGCTCCTTTTGAGAGCTAGGCCCTTGTTTACTTCTCAGGTCTCACACCCATGAAGCCTGCCCTGCTTGTAAAACATGCTCATTTAGGAAAAGAAGGTTAGTTGATGAAGAACAGGTAGTTATTCAAAGGTGCTTAACAAATGTTGAAAAATATGAGTAAATCCATCTCAACTTGGGTATTACCTATACATACACATGCACTTACATCCACACACAGCCCTTTGGCATCACAGACACCCTACTAAAAGGCCTGATCTCCTAACATTATCCTTCCAAGCACCTCAAACTTCAGTCATGCATCCTCTATCAAAGTGGCTCATGAACTCTTTGAATATGTCCCAAGGTAAGAAATATATTCTATACCAGTACCCAGTACACAAAGGAGACCTGGTGACACAATGGTTAAACCGAAAGGTCTGGGTTCAAATGTATCCAGAGGTTCTATGAGAGAAAAAACCCAGTGGTCTGCTCCCAAGAAGGATTACAGCCTAGGAAAACATATGAGATGGTTCTAATCCCATAGGGCTGCCATGAGTCAGAATCAGCTCATCAACACACAACAGCCCCGTACACACACTCACACACACCACCACCCACCCACAAACATCACACAGCTTGAGGGCAAAATGTCATGAAACAATGCCCAGCCTTACAATGTGTGATCCACTCTTTTCCTTTTAAAAGAGCTGGTCCTGACACACCAACAGAAAAAAGATCTCCATGAAAGATGATCAATTTATCCTGATTTGCTCCTGATTTCTCTGGTTCTAGCACTGGGATAGAGTAAGTCCTCTTCCAGAAACCTCCTAAGTCTGGGCAAATCAAGATGATGGGTAATAATTGCCTCTGTATCTCTAGCATCTGTCTACAGCTCCCCTTTCTCCTTGCCTCGACTTCTTTTTAAACTACAGCTTGAAGGAAGGCTTGGCCTGAGTGGTCTGTATCCTCTGGGAAACCTTTACTGATTTCCTCTCTGCTCCATTAAGAACATCCTGGATATCACTTTTACAGGATTTAACAAACTGCACTCTAAGTGTAGAGAAGAGTCCTGGTGGTGCAGTGGTGAAGTGCTCTGCTGCTACCCAAAAGGATGGTAGTTCGACCAGCTACTTCACGGAAGACGGATGGGGCAGTCTGTGTGCATAGAGACTTAGAGCTTTGGAAACCCTTATAGGGTAGTTTTACTCCATCCTCCAGGTCTCTATAAGTCAGAATGGACTGGACCACGGTGGTTTTGGGATTTTTTTTTTTTTTTGGTATTTTAACTGTCTGCTTCCTTAGTTGTTTCTTCCTTTAGGCAAGAGCCCCTTAAAACATAAACTGATTTTTGTTCATCCCTGTTTTCTTAGTGCCTAACATAGTGCTGGGTACATAATGAATAATCAATAAACATTTGTTAAAAAGATGAATGAAGCACTGGATCTAAAACTGCTCTTTGTCATGACGATGGGAAATGTGGACTAAGAGCCAATGGTCAATAACCTTCACATTGTTAGGAAATCAAATTGGACAGTTTTATCCTCCTTCAGAAACACTAAACAAATAATTGACCCTCCCTCCAAATGTTGGGGGGTTCAATTAATTCCTTATTTAGTAGAGTCCTTACTTCACCCCAGCCTTCTTTTGCTCAATGGGATGTGTGTGGATGTGTGTGTGTGTGTGTGTGTGTATGTTTTAAACTGGATACAGAAAATCCACTATAATCAGCAAAGAAAATGAATTTCTTTGCTTTTGGTAACAGGCTTGTATGTCACTGGATATATCACATGTATTTTTACACAGATAATACACGCCTATTTTGTCAATCGCTCCCTCTTCCCATGAGGTATTTTCTTAAGTGTGGTATGTCTTTTTTTTTTTAAAAAAGCAGCTTTGAGGACTAAGGTGCACCTGACTCATGCCGTGGTATTTTGAATCACCTCATATACGTATGAAAGCCAGACAATAAGTAAGACAGACTCAAGAACTGATGCCTTTCAATTATGGTTTTGGTGAAGAATACTGAATACACTATGAACTGCCAAAACAATGAATAAATCTGTTTTGGAAGAAGTATAGCCAGAATGCTCCTTAGCATCGAGCATGGGGAGACTTCACCTCATGTACTTTCTACATGTTCTCAGAAGGGACCAGTCCCTGCAGCAGCACATCATACCTGGTAAAGTAGAGGGTCAGTGAGAAAGAGGAAGGCCCTCAATGAGATGGACTGGCACAGTTGCTGCAACAATGGGCTCAAATTTAGCAACAATTGTGAAGATGGCAGAGGACCAGGCAGTGTTTCATTCTGCTGTACATAGGGTCATTAAGAGTTAGAACCAACTCAACAGCACCGATCAACAACAATAAAAATGGTATTTTAGAGTTCAACATTGTTATAATTTATGGTGCTGACAAATTTAAAAATATGTCATGTTGTTTCTGTTGTTATGTGCCGTCGAGTCGGCCCCGACTCATAGCGACCCCTCCTTGGGTTTCTGAGGCAGTATCACTACGGAAGTAGATTGCCCCATCTTCCATCCAAGGAGTGGCTGGTGGGTTTGAACCACCAGCCTTCTGGTTAGCAGTCAAGTGAAGAGCTATTTGTACAATCCTGATGCATTATGCAAATTCGAAGCAGCCAACTTCTCTTAAAAATTTCTGATTTTATATTGAGAAGTTGGAAACTATTAAGATTTCATATGTGCATGCAAGGTTAACATTCTTTATCCATGGAACATACATATTTCAGATTTTCCAAACACCAGGAAGACATTTCATTCAAAGACTGTTGCAACAACATTTTGCTCTACTTTCTGCACTCAAGTGCAGGCCAGGGAATGAGGATTTGAGGTTTCTAAGGAGCTCTGGTAGCGTAGTGCCTGAGGCATGTGACTGCTAACCAGAGGGCTGGCGGTTCAAACCCACCAGCCACTCCTCAGAAGGAAGGTTAGGCAATCTATTTCCATAGTGATACTGCCTCGGAAACCCAAGGAGGGGCTGCTATGAGTTGGGGCACACCTGACAGCACATGACAACAACAACATAGCCTCGGGAACCCAAGGAGGGGTTGCTATGAGTCGGGTCCAACTCTACGGCAATGAGTTTGGTTTGGTTTGGTTTGGAAAGCTTTATTCTGTATTAGTGTCTTTGTTTTACTGGGTAACTTTTAGAACAGTAAAACAGATTGCTGAGTGCTTCGCAATGTTCCATTTGTATAATACCACTCAAGGTCACCATACATATATGGAATATGAACTACTCAAATAGGATTAGACTGTTCTGCTTTTTCTTTTTTCTTGTGTCATATTCTGTCTTTGATGGCGTATTCATTTCTTCTATTTATTTTAAATCTTAGTGGTTAATCTAAGAGGATCTGAAGCCAGACTTCCTGAATCCAAATTCCAGCTCTTCCACTCATTGGCTGCCATGACCTGGGGCAAGTCATTTGGCCTCTCTGTCTTAGTGGTTTTTAGTTTTTTTCCATCTTTTAAATACGGATAATAGTAATATTTTCATCATGAAGTTTTAGTGGGGATCCAAAGAAATATGTAAGTATGTAAAACACATATAAAACTTGTTGTAGTAGCACTCAGCATTACATTGCAATGTAGCATTACATGTTAACAAGTAATCATTCAATTTGAGCATAACTGATGTTTTAGTAGCTCAAGGTGTATAAAATTATAAATGTTCCTTTGAGAGGAGTCTAAACTTATTTTCTTTCAAGTATGGAAGGAGGAAACAAACCAGAGATAATTTATAAATGGAGAAACTGAAGACCAAAGGAGGCAAAATGACCTGCCAAAGGTCACACAGTGAATGGCATAGTTGAAACTGGAATTCTCCTTTCCTGTTTTCAAGTCCAATGCTCTTTTCACTACAGTGTACTGCATCAAGTGGAATGCAACTTACCATATTTTTAAGGACAGTACCAAAGCAAAGCTACTGCCATCGAATCAGTTCCAACTCATTACAACCCTACAGGACACAGTAGAGAACTGTTGCATAGTTTCCAATGCTGTAAATCTTTACAGAAGCAGACGGCCGCATTTTTCTCCTGTGGAGCAGCCGGTAGGGTCAAACTGCCAACCTTTTGGTTAGTAGCCGAGCACTTAACCACTGTGTCACCAGGGCCCCTTCCAAAGTGAGTACTCTCTCATAAATGTTGGGGAAGAAAGATTCAAACTGGACATGCTGAATAAAACCTGACCTAGAAGTGCCTTCATTAATATGCAAAATGGGAGGTGCAGACAACAAAGATGAACACTTTTGCACATACAGTACTGCGTTGTCA
>NW_006921924.1:1330434-1339948 GCF_000298275.1 Orycteropus afer afer
CTGTAAACTTTCACCCAAATCACAATAATTAATAAATAAATAAATATATGTATAGGTATATATATACATATATATATGTATATGTATATACACAAAAGTGTGTACCTCAGTTTCTTCAAATGTGTGTTTATATGCATAAGTTTCTGAAGGCAGTTCTGTACATATCTCATGGTGGGCATACTTTAATATTTTGTATTTTTTGCCAGTTTCCCTGAAATTGATTTTCTTCAGAACATTTTTAATTGTTCTTTTGTTTTAGTTGTTGACAGATTTATTTTGAATTCAGTACAGCTCACTGAATTGCAAAGGAAAATAACAAGTGTGAAAGTGTTTTAGTACACCCACATAGCCCTTCCACCTGGTTTCCTTATCCTTCCAAACAAGCACCACCCCGAAGTTAACCATGCTGCTCAAAAACAATGATGAATAAATTATGGCAACAGGCTACTGAAATACACTAATTCAAATGCTATCTTGAATAATTTTTTTTAAAGCTAATGTGATCCTGTGATAAACAAGGCAGCCTTTCAAAATAAGTTCTGAGGAATTCAAGTCTCTTTGAGATACTAGTATTCCACCAGGATAAGATTTTATAGGCAAATATACTTGGAAAATTCAGGTTAGAGGTTTTTTGTTTTTTTATTTTGTTTTAATTTCTCAGCCTTTAATATACCTTGGAACTCAAAAAATACTCTGGGAAATGCAACATCAAGATTTTGCTAGTGTAGGTATTCTTGGAGTATGAATTTTTTCTTGAATTTTCTATTAATATAATTATAGATTCACAGATTGGGAGCTCTGGTAGTGTAGTGCCTAAGGCACTTGACTGCTAACCAGAAGGCTGGTGTTCAAACCCACCAGCCACTCCTCGGAAGGAAGATGGGGCAACTACTTCCGTAGTGTGATACTGCCTCGGAAACCCAAGGAGGGGTTGCTATGAGTTGGGGCCGACTTGACGGCACATAACAACAATAAGATTCACAGGCAATTGTAAGAAATAATACAGAGAAGTCCTGTCCCTTTACCCAATTTTTTCCAATGATAATGTCTTGCAAAATTATAGTATAATATCAATTGACATTGATATAATTCACCAATCTTATTCAGATTTCTCCAATTTCACGTGTATTCATGTATATGAGTTGTGTGGGTGTTATGTGTGTGTGTGTGTAGTTCTATATAATCTCATCCCATGTATAGGTTGATATTTATGGAATCCATAACTTTTTATGGACAAAAGGTCCATATTATGGAAATTTAACTTACCTTATTACAGAAATTTGGAGCTCTGGTGGTGCAATGCCTAAGGCATTTGACTGCTAACCAGAAGGCTGGTGGTTCAAACCCACCAGCCACTCTGCAGAAGGAAGACCAGGCAATCTACCTCTGTAAAGATTTACCACCTCCGAAACCCAATGGGGGGTTGCTATGAGTTGGAATTGACTCAGTGGCAAGGAGTTTGTTTTTTTGGTTTATAACACAAATTAGCACTTCCTTGAATTATCAATGTATGTTAAAACCAGTTGCTTTGCAATACCTATGACTTTGTCATGAATAGAAACTACATTATAGTTCTTCTATATTACCTCAAAATATTATTTACATTCATTACTACTTTAAAATTACAGTAATTATTTAAACCTGCCAATAGATATTGTTAATACTTTAATGAACTTGTATTTTACAATATCATAATTTTGAAATATTTTGATAACACTATTTTAGTTTATATGGTTTCTTGTCATCCTACGCATTTTATTTATTTAAAAGTATTACATTGAGAAGAGGTTCACAGGTTTCCCTAGACTGTCATAAAAGCCTATGGCACAAAAAGGGTTAAGAACCTATAGTGTAGTGGGAAACACACACACATACATGCACACTGAAGAGACAGAAGTTCGTTTGATTTACAGCTCTGTTGCTTATTACCTATCACTTAGACAAGTACATAAACTCTAAGCCCTATTTCCCATATTAGTAAAATGAGAATGAGACTAATGAATTTCTATGGTTCCCTTATAGCTCTAAATCCATTGCCGTTGAGTTGACTCCAACTCATGGCAACCCCTTGTGTTACAGAGTAGAATTGAGCTCCAGAGAGGTTTGTTTTGTTTTGTTTTTTCTTTTCCTTTTTTTTTTTTTGGCTTTAACAGAATTTATTTTCTCACAGTTTAGGAGGTTAGAAATCCGAATTCAGAGCACTGCCTCTAGAGGAAGGCTTTCTCCTTCTATAGGCTCTGGAAGGGCCGGTCCATGTCTCTTCAGCTTCTGCTTCCCAGTTCCTGGGAGATTTCCATGTGTCCTCACATCTGTCTTACCCCATCTCTGCTTGCTAGCTTCCCTTTAATCTCTTTTTATATCTCAAAAGAGATTCAAGACATACCCTACATTAATCCTGTCTCATTCACATAAAAAGACAACCCATTCCCAAATGGGATTAAGGCCACAGGCACAGATGTTAGGATTTACAACATAGTATTTTTTTGGGACACAATTCAATCCATAACATTCTAGTATTTTGCTCCCCAAAATTAATGCCCTTCCCACACACAAAACACATGCACCCCCATCACATCATCCTAAAACTCTTAAATAAACTCCAAGTCTCAAATATCATATTCTGAATCATCTAAATTAAATATAGTCATCTAAGTCATAATAGCAGACAAATGACAGGAACCACAAGTTCTACAGTGTTTCGTAATCATACAACACACACCACCCAGAGTGGCTTACAGTCCCTGGACAAGATATCTTTTCTTACCCAGATTCCATTGACCATGTCCACAAAGTCAGCTATACCTTCTTTTCCCGGTTTTGTTGCTTCACTCATAAGATTTTTTGCACTGTGGACTCTTGTGGGCTCACCATATAGTTTGGTGGAGTTCTCAACCCTCTAGAGCCAGCCACTCTCCACAGAGAGTCCTGGGAAGGCTCCTGATCTGGTCACTGTTAGCCCTTAGCTCTGGCAACAGCATGCCAGGCCAAAGCTTTATTTCTTTGACATTTTCATAGGTGTTTTTTTTTGGGGGGGGTGCAATATTTACAGAAGCAGATTGCCAGGCCTTTCTTCCATGGCACTACTAGTTAGGTTCCAATCAGTAGCCCAGCACAAACCATTTGTGTCACCCAAAGACCTTTTCTTATAGAGCTAGACCTCTCAGAATCCATGTTATGCAAAAGCAAAGGAGTCATCTTTCTACCATTTTCTAAATTAACTACGATTTTATAAAAAATAAACCTTTACTTTTGGACTTTAAAAGATATATGGACAGCTTGGAAATTATTCAGAGAACAGCTTCAGATCATTCATATTCAGAAACAATCTATACCCACACTCATATACAGTCTACTGGGAGAAGACGACAAATAAATAGTTACAATACTGGGATAAACACAATAGAACTGAGCTCCTGGAGCTGTGGAAGTACCTAAGAGGGCCAACACACTCTGTCTTTGGAGGAATTGGTATCAGCAAAGGATTCCTAGAGGAGATCCCATCTGAATTAAGTCTTGTAAGGATTCTAAGGGAAGAGCATTCTAGGCAATACAAGTGGCCTGAGTAAATGCACTAAGCAGTGAGAGTGCACAGAGTACTTAGAAAACAGCAAGTAGTTGTACCTTTTGAGACAGTCACAGAATATCCAGGAGAGATGGCTAGGGCCCTATCATCACATAAAGGGCTTCCATGTCACCCAGGCCATGCTACAAGATCATGCATTTTATCCTGATGTCAGTGGCAATTACTGCATAGTTTTAAGAAGTGCAAGTGACATGATCTCATTTGCATTTTAAAAGAATCCTTTTGACAGTAGGCTGAAGGAAGAATGGTATGGAAATAAGACTGGAGATGAGGAAACTAGTTAGGAGACTCTAGTTGTAAGTTGTTGAAGGCTTGAAATAAAGAAGTGGCTGGACGAATACAGAGTAAGATTTGAATAAAATACAGGAGGAGTCCAGGAAGGCTTCTGGGTTTCCTGTTTAGAAAACTGTGTATTCAATAAAGGGAGGAAAACTATATTGAAGAAATAGGGAGGAAAAACTAATGGTTCCAAACCCAAAGAGGTTGACTTTGAGAAAGCTCCAGAACACCTAGTGGATATGTTCAGAAGCAGAATGGAAAATTCAATGTGGGGGTCAGAAGGTTTAGGCTCAAAATATATTATTCTTCCTAGAGAAGGGACTGTTGAGCAGTAGCTTGGTCACAGTCTTCCAGGAATAAGCCTAATAAATTGAAAGGTTTTGTCTAGTCTTTGACCAAAGAAAAATGAAAGAGAGAAAATGAGAAAAATGGAGAAGTATGAGCTGGTTACCCGATAAACTCTCTTGATTAATTATATATTTAAGGTCTTTATTTCTAGAGATTTTCATGACAAAAATGACATGACGGTTTCTTTATGACAGGCAAATAACAAATACTAACAAACGTGACAATGATGTGGATATGGGACTATTGAGACTGTTTCTTTGAAATATCTGGTGACTGAACTAGGATAAGAAGGCTAAATTTAGCTTGAGGGCTGCCAGCTTGCATGACCTCTGTTTACCTAGTTGCAGGAGGGGTTGTGCCATTTAGGAGGAGTTGGGCCATGAGGCTCATTTGTGCCTTGTGATTCTCTGAGAGGGTGATCAATCAAACGACATGCATTTAAGGGCAACTTACTAGGGGGTGTGTAAGAAAAAAGACTTCACATGCAATTTCAGCCATCTAGGAGGTGGCAATGTAGTTTGGGAAGAAGAGACATTTGATTGGGAAATTAATAATATAAAGGAGAATATAATTGTAGAGACAATATATGATTACCTCAAAAACTTCTCTTGAGTCCTATTAGGTGACATACCACATTTAAAAATCTATATTAGTGGAAGTTTCCCTGATGAGACTGTTTCTGAGAAATGCAGGCCAACAGAAACGAATACGTTTTAGAATAGGTTTTCCCAGCTTATAGTTAAACCAGACATATCTGGTTTGCATATCATAGTTTTGCTATGGTAAAAGGGTTAGAAGTGACTAACAGTGCCACTAATTCTATTTGGTAATTCAAAAATTAAATTAACATTTACTCCAAATATTATTTAGTTTGAGTACAAATGGTTTATAAATTCAGAATACAGATGTTCTAAAATAGTAGCAATTTGTTTATTCTTCTGCAATGAGCATTTATAATTGTTTACATGAATACAAGCTGAGAAGCAGAGCAGTGTGCTGGTGGAAGGAGTACTGGACCGAGAGAGAGTTTTTAAAAAAATGTTTCCATTTTACTTCTCCCCCTAATTAGTTCCATGATTCTACTGATTAAAATATTGTTATATTAATACTGATCTACTATTCCCAAGGCATAACAAATTGAATAAAATCACCATTACTCTAAGCCTAATAAAAATATTGAGATTTGAAAGCCACTTAAATGGTAAAAATTATAAATGCAAAATAACAGTTTGCCTAAGCAAAATGCCTAAACGGCCTCAAGAAAAATGGCTAAAATAAAATGCAGTTAGCAGAAATGTTTGCCACGGTGGGGAAGAGGGCATTTGGGTGAGCACAAGCATTTGGATTATATGGCAAACTGTGGGAGAAGACCACATTAACTAAGAACTTGATGCTCCTTTCACACATGGCAGCAGTTTTAAATGCACGATATACAAACCCCCCCAGATACGCAGTTTCATAAAAAGCAGTGTTTTGGTTACTTCGTGCTGCTCTAACAGAAAATACCACAAACGGGTGGCTTTAACAAAGTGTATTCTCTTACAGTTTGGAGGCTAGAAGTCCGAATTCAACGTGCCAGGCTCGAGGGGCTGAGGGAAAGCCCCTGGATCTTGAGCCTCAGCTCTGCCTCTTGTTCCCGGCCCACTGGAGCTGGAGGCAACAGGCTGCTGGCTGCTGAGGCTGACAAACCCAAGGTTGACAAGTAAAAAAGGCACAGTCCCAGGTATTACCAAACCACATGGCAGGCCATTGATTCAAGTCCAGAGACAGTCCCAAGATCAGCAGACAACATGGCAGGCTGCTGAACGATGACTGCTGCATGCAGGAGTCAAGCGCGCCAAACACCACAGACCATTCCCAAAGCTTCTCCTTACATAAGGGAAGCAGACCACATCCCTATAGCAGCTAGTCAACTGCTCGCTCCAGATTCCACCATGGAGTTGATTGCCAGTCTCATCATGGGGAATATGTCTATAACCTTAACTACCACAACCAGGAAGAAGGGAAAAACAATGACAACATTTACTGAGCACCTATCATTCGTGTAAACCTTTACAATCCCTCTTAACACGTACCACATCCTAAGAGGAAGATAATAGACACACATTTCCCAAACCCGTCAGGTCATTATATCTAACTCCGACAACTGTTTACCATACAGATTCTCTAGCTTTATTCCCCCTCCTGAATGATGGTCTCCAGAGGAGGGCGTCTGGTCATCTGTACGTTTAGCTTGTGACTCAGGTGATTCTAATCATTAGGCAATTTTAGGGAACAATGCTGCAGATTCTTAAGAGTCATGAACTACATAGCCAGAGATTTTTGGAAATCAATATTGCAAATTGTACTATAATCACAATTTCTCACATAAAAGCTATAGTTTTCTAAGAACCATCACATTTTTAGATATCTCTAAATGCTCTTCATTCTCATCAACAATAGCAGTTGGATCTTCTGGGGGGTAAATTTTCGTGAAGAAACCAAAGTTTTGTCACTTTGAGTGAGTGAGTACATGAGGAGGAAGGAACTACTAAGATACTCTGGTGCCAGGCATGTACTTTTCTAGGTATAAATGCAAATTAGCTATTCCATACAAAGAAATGCTTATACTAATCTTATTTAATGCAACTATTTAATATAATGTTTTGCTACATGTTTAATAAACCTATGTGAAAGTGTGCGCCTATAATATATGATCCAAGTCGGCAGTTAGCACCATAGTCTTTTAGGCAGTAAAACGCCAAATTGAAGGTGGTAAAATACAGGAAAACTCATTCTCTGTGAGATCATCCTAACATTCTGCAATGGGAAGAGGTGAATTCAACCAGGAAGTCTGTGGGGCCACTTTTAATATGTCCCTTGCTCCAATGAATTGGAATATGTGACACACTGATTAAAGAATGTATGTTTGGCTTTTAAAGGTGAATAGGGAAAAAAAAGTGGCAAGATTAAGTATAGAAAACCGCATGCACTTGAGGAAAATAATCCAAATTATATCCACAGGCTAATGGGCTCCTAATAAATCTGTTACATTTATGGAAACAAGCTGTGAGTCTGTCTAAATTAGCCTCCCTAGGCACCGGGCGAATCTGCTGCAAAGGCCTCTTAAAGTGTTAAAGAGCAAAAATGTCACTTTGAAGACTAAGGTGTGCCTGACCCAAGCCACGGTATTTTCAATAGCCTCATGTGCATGTGAAAGCTGGACAATGAATAAGGAAGGATAAAGAAGAACTGATGCCTTTTAATTGTGGTGTTGGCAAAGAATACTGAAAATACCATGGACTGCCCGAAGAATGGGCAAACCTGTCCGGGAAGAAGTGTAGCCAAAGCACTCCTTAGAAGCAAGAATAGCCAGACTTCCTGTCACCTACTTTGTTTACGATTTCAGAAGGGACCATTCCCTGGAGCAGGATCTCATGCTTGGTAAAGCAGAGGCTCAGTGAAAAGAGGGGTGACCCTCACCAAGATGGACTGGCACAGTGGCTGCAATGATGGGCTCAGGCATAGCAAGGATGGGGAGGATGGTGCAGAAGCGGGCGGTGTTTCATTCTGTTGTACACAGAGGTCACCACAAGTCAGAACAGACTTGATGACACCTACCAACAGCACAACAGGTGCTCAAAGGCTCTTTATCACACCCACCTCTTTTATTTTCTTTACAATTCTCACTATGTGTATTTTACTGTTTATTCCTTCCTTGCCGTTTGTGGCCCACCTCTCCTACTCCCAAAACAATAGGCAAGTTCCATGAGAGTAGAGGCCTTGATTGTAGTTATTTGTGTGTGTGTGCTGTGTAGTCACTTCCAAGCACATAATAGACACCTATTAAATATTCATTGAATGCATGAATGTCCTAAAGACATAAACTCCACATGTTGCTGTGGTCAAAAGGTCAAGAAAATAATGAGCAACATCACAACAGATATTAAACATAAAAAATACAACTCTTCAGTATACACAAATTATAGATTTATCCACATAGCTCAAAGATATGTTTGAACTAGACAAGTTCTAAACATAAGCAATAATTAATCAACATGACTGGAGAGCAAGAGCTACAAGAGTAGACTACAAAGAGTTGGCTGCTTTGACAAGATAGAAGCTGAAAATTAGACACTACAAAGAGTTTTAAGGGAAAGAATAAGGTGAATAGAGCTGTTCATTGAATCCCCATATTTAATAACTACAATTCCCTGGGCTGCACAAACAGTTAAGTGCTTGGACAGTAGCCAAAAGGCTGCCAGTTCAAACCCACTCAGAAATGCCTCAGAAGACAGCCCAGGCGATCTACTTCTGAAAGAGCACAGCCTTGAAAACCCTATGGAGCAGCTCTACTCTGTACACATGGGGTCACCATGAGTCGGAATTGACCCAGCAACTAACTAACCTAAAGGCCAGCAAGAGTTCTCTTTTGAGATCCATTCATTCAATAGACATGCACTGTGTGTGGGAGATACTGACGACATGCTAGGAAGTTGGTTAAGAGACAAGTAGGAAAAAGCCTTATCCTCACATAAGGATGCCAGGAAATGCTTTCAGGAGAAAGTGATACCTGAAATGAGTATTAAAAGACGAGTACAAGTTACACAGTTGAAGACTGTTTGCAAGGTTATTCTGGGCAGAGAGGGCAGCAGTAACAAAATCAAATAGATGAAAAGCTAGATGGCATTAAGCAGACTTTTTTTAAACAAATGTTATTAAGTATAATCTCAACTATTTTACAGGACTTTTACACAATGAAGAAAACGACACCATAGATATGATTTTTCTCCCTGAACTTACTGTTTTTCTGTTTAGGGCAAGGAGATGAACCCGTGACTGCATGACTCACGACATATAGTTATCACCCACAGTGGAACTATCTTGGTGTGGATACTCTATTCTAGGTTCTGAGCCACAGATTTGTAGATCAGATGCTCAGTTTGGTCTAGTACTCAAATATGATCAATTTCTCACAGACTAGCTTATACTAGGTTAATTCAAAAGAGACCAATGTATAATATCTGAGTTCTGGTTTGTTTACAATGGTAAGCATAAATGTCAAGCAGACTGCAACACTTAGATTAACGGGTCAGGGAATTCTCTCTATACTTGTCACAGCAGAAGTCATATTAGTGTCAGGAGACAATAGGTAATTATGTAATGAGAACTGGAATTTGTTAGATGATTCCTGTGGATTTTTGTCATGCAACTCTTTTTATTTATTTATTTATTTATTTATATTGTGATTTGGGTGAAGATTTACAGAGCAAATTCACTTTCCATATAGCAGTTTACATACACTTTGTCTCTTGACATTGACCA
>NW_006921924.1:1343354-1349904 GCF_000298275.1 Orycteropus afer afer
TTGGGGTTGCTGGAAAGCAGAACCTCTTCTTAATCCCCTGGAATCTTGGAGAGTGCTGTCTCTTTAAGTATCCAAAATAGTCAAGCTGCTTGTAACATTCAAAATGGTGGCACCCTCCGAAGCAGCAAAGTCCACAGCTCAGCCCACCTTTCTCTTCACCATCTCTGTTTGTTCCCCAGCCACCGTGCACAGTCCTCCGTGCAGTCCCTGGCTAGCAGGGTGATTTTTAGGTTAATTCTTAGGTCCTACCACCACTTGGGAATCTCCAAGCTGTCTGTGCCGTGCCATCAGGATCACTCAGGATTGCTGCCAGACCACAGCTTCGTCTGTCTCCTTTTTTGGTATTTTCATGAAAATTCTTCTGCTAGTTGGGGTTTAGTCCACTTCTGTATCCTTCCCTTCAAGGCTCAGGGTTCTAGGATTATCTTCTGTATCTGTGTTAATTAGTTTCCCTTTTCTTTGTTGAAGAGGGTCTGTTCAGTCCTTCTGCCTAGTCCGCCATCTTACTGGAACTCCTGTCATGCAACTCTTGAGGCCTGGGTCTCCCCTACTTAGATCTAAGGAACAGGAATGCCCCCATCCAGTGGTTAGAGCATCTTTTACCTTGGACAGGATTTTAATGTGTTTCAATTTGTGCTGACTCCCATTTTCCTATTTTTAAAACTGATCACTCCTTTTCGGTAGATACGTTTACATACGTTTAAGCTACCTAAAAGGTTATAGGAAAGCTTTGTTCTTCCTACTTTTGTGTTGAAAGCAGGGCCTCAGACCAGTTCATTCGGTTCGACTCCCTGCTGAGGATTTGCATTATCTATCCCAGATGTACTGAATCAATCTACATTTTAACAAGATTCCTGAATAGACATAAAATCACCTGAGACTGTAAGACTCACCTGTGAATCTCATTAAATTGGAGATTCTGATTCAACATCTCTGGGTTGGAAAGGCAAACTTTCAGCAGGTGGTTGAGCGAGAATGAACCAGTTCGAAGTCCCAGTTGGAAGTCATTTTCTTTTATAGTATAACATTTTCACATGTATTACCACACCTATTACTGTTGATTTTATTAGTTTGAGTCTTAGTTGTTATCATTAGTTGCCATTGAGTTCTCAAGGCTGTGATGTTTGGGAAGCAGACTCCCAAGCCTGCCTCCTGAGGCATTCTGACTGGGTTTGAACTGCCAACCCAGTGGAGCGCTTCACCGTTTGTGTCATTCACAGGCTTCTTGGGTGTTAGAGTTCTGGGAAAATGTGATTGGAGGCCGTCCAATCTCATGGTTAGGATCATGGGTTTTATACTCAGCCTAAACAAGGTACCAGTTTTGGCTGCCCACACACTAGTTGTTGGTCTTTGTGTTATTTAGCTTCTTTAATTTTCAATTATTTCAAAAACAGAGGTATCACTTAACTGACATGATTATGTTGATTGTTGCATAAGATAATGCACACAAAGAGTACACGGCATCTAGCACAGTAAGCACTAGGAAAGATTGCCTTTATTTACTACTGTATAAAAAAATTAGAAATTTTTATTAGCACCAGTATTGCTTATGATATGAAAATGCAAGAGTTCCTATTGATAAGGTTATCAGCAAACAACTTCAGTTTCAGTTTAAATGGAATTACTTTTACCTTCACTTTATACCCAATTATAAGCAATTAATGCTGGTAATACTAATGACTTCTCTTCTTACACTTGAGTGTTTTTCTATAGCTAGGAAAACAGTGCTTCTACTTATATATATGTTTTATCATACACATATAATATGTATGTGGCAAGCTGAATTGGTTCAAGTATGAAAATGTTTTTGCAGGGAAATGTTATCTACCTAGTTGTGGACATAGATAACTAAATTAAAATATTCCAGGTAATACCTGAATTTTCCGTTTTATTTGTTTTTTTCTATTACTAACTGTTTTGGTTACCTAGTACCACTGTAACAGAAAATACCACAGAAACAGAAAATGGGTGGGTTTTAACAAACAGGAGTTTATTCTTACAGTTTTGGAGGCTAGAAGTCTGAATTTAAAGTGCCAGGCTCTAGGGGCTGAGTGAAAGCCCCCCGACCTTGGGCTTCAGCTATGCCTGTTGTTCCTGGCCTACTGAAGGTGGTGGCTTTTCTTAGGCAGCTGCTGAGTCTGGCAAATCCAAGTCGACAAGCAAAAAGGCACAGGCCCAGATACTACCAAACCACATGGCAGGTCATTGATTCAAGTCCATTAAGAGTCCCAAGATCGGCAGACAACTTGGCAGGCTACTGAATAACGACTCAGCTCCATGCGAGATTCAAGCATGCCAAAAGCTACAGACCATTCCTAAAGCTTCTTACATACTGGGAACAGACCACGTTTCCAAGCCAGCTACTCAGCTGCTCACAGTAGATTCCACAATGGAGTTGATTACCAGTCTCATCATGGGTACTACTTACCCCCCCACCCCACTGCCCAGCCATTCAAAACCAGGCCCAGCTAGATTGACACATGACCTTAACTACCACACTAACTTAAGGAGATATGATTATTATTACTATTACAGATGAAAATCATTTATCCTCAGAACTATATCCCCTTAAAATGTTTTCATTTTTCTGTATATTCCTAAGTATAGCCCTAATTACACCCCCAACAACCCTACATTTCTACGTTTCATATACAGAATGTGCTTTGTTTCTTAGAGGCAGATGATGCCTTCAGCAGCCAGAAGGCAACATAGATCCTGGAAATATCACAAATGCCAATACACACATGGTGCCTCCTTGGTGGTATCAGATGTGTGTAGCTCTAGCAAAGAGCATCCGTGGAAATAGCTGAAATGTAGAAGGCAGGTAGGTGGGGGACCAGATGTCAGCTTCTAAAAACGTAATGGAATGAAAGTACAAGAGGCAGTTGCTATATGAATTGAGAAATTTAATTCAACTGGATATGGCAGAACAGGGTGACCTGGTACAAATCTTGGCCACACAGCCAACTGGTAAATAACAGAAACATCTCACTGTCCTCATCTAAATTCTACTCATTTGTTCAAATCCCAGATAAAGGCCCACCTTCCCCATGAAGCCTTTTCTAATAACAATGGTGAAGATGAAAGAAAATGATCATTATTGCCAGGCACTTTACACATGGAGTCCCTGGATGTCACCAATCGTTATATGTTCTACTACTAGCCTAAAGATTGGTGGCTTGAACCCACAGACAGATGCCTTGGAAAACAGGCCTGGCACTCTGCTTGTGAAACATCGCAGTCTTGAAAACTCTATGGAACACTTCTACTCTGCACACCTGGGGTCGCCCTGAGTCAGAACAGACTCAACAGCAACCAGTAACAACAACGATACATATTTGTTCTAATGCCATCCTCACAACAAACTCTTTAAGGAGGCAGGTCCTCAGAAAGTTTAAGAAACTTAACAAGTCATTTGTCCCAAGTGCTGTTAATGAGTTTAGGACTTAGGGAGAATACAGTACCCCTAAGAAAGAACCAGGTGAAGACTTCCAGAAGGTTGTTGTTAAGTGAATGATGTTTTGGGGGAGAGAGCAGGGCTACATAGGAAGTTTTGGGAATCTTCAGCAATTAGATGGCAGGTGAGAGCAAGAGAACAGATGGCAACACAGAGAGCATCTGGAATGAGGGAGAGTGCCTGGGAAAATAGTCTGAAGGTCAAAATTCATGGAGGCACTAATGTTTCAAAGACGAGTGAAAGGGGAACAGGCAGCAAAAGTAGAGGAGGAGTAGCCAGTCAAGAGGAAACTCAATAGTTTGGTGTTACTGAAAAAATGGAATAAAGAATTTCAAAATGGAAGGGTCAAAAGAGTCCAAGTCTACAGAAAGGTCAAGATAGAAAAAACTTGAGATTTTTAGTGGGGGTGAGTCACTGGTGGTGCCTTTATCACAATACTCTAAGTACAGTTTTACAGGTGGAAATTAAGGTACAGGAAATGTAGGGAAAAACATTATAGAACATGGAAGCAACTTGAACATGCTTGATGACAGTATGGCAGCTGAGAGGTACAAGAGATGGACCTGAGCAAAGAACAGCCCCCTTCTTCCCACTCCACATTGGAAAACCCCCTTCACACGGCTTGTGGTATCCACCAAAATCCCCCAGAAACAAAGACCTAATAACTTCACCCCGATTCACTTCTCCCACCCATGTTCACACACATTCTCATCATCCATCAGAACACTCCAGGCCAAGATGCTGAGTCTGAAAAGTCCTTCCCTCCTTTTCACTGCATGAGGCCACTCTTCTTTGTGGCCTCCAGTCCTTGATAGCTCCCTATCTTTCCAGAACATCTTCTTGGTCTGGCTTCCCTTTCCTCTTTATCCATTCAGCCATTGCAGTGGTGCCCTTTCTAGTGTCCCTGGCCAGCCATGCCCCATGGTTTGGTCTCTGTAGTCCCCCACAGCTGCCTAACTTCTCTGCTGTGCAGGGCACACAAATGAATCTGGTTCCCACAGCTACCCCATCATGTGTCCTCGTGATCTCCCCCACAGAAGCAGGGCATGCCCAGCCTTCTCAAGTTCTCAACCCTGCTCTACCCTTCCTCTCCTAGGTTTTGATAGACCACCTAGCTTGCATTTCTAATCACTTTCCGGAACTAAGAGCCCTGCAACCCTAGTGTCCTCCATCTTACTCTCCCACTTCAGAAGTTCTCTGACTCTCCCTTTCAGTGTGAGTGTGGGTGAAGGTCTAATCCCACCCCCTGGGTGCATGAATAAATGGCTCCATTTATTGCCTGCAAGGAACCTTCCCCACCTCCCAAGGCACACAACGCCCCCCAACCTTCCCCCAACCCTTCCATCCCCATCTGGGCTCAGGCAGTCCCAAGCACAGCCAGCCACCACAGAAGTCAGTCTCTGGAAAAAGTGAGCTCAGCCATCCAGTCTGTCCACCACAACAGGAGCACTGGACTGATGGAGCTCAGCCCAGGCAGAGCTGAGTACAGTAACTCAGCCTCTTGCCCCACAGGAAGCACCCTGCCGAGGTCGATGGGGGCCCAGGAAGAGCTGAGGCAACCGCCCAGACAGCCTGCCCTGCAAGGGGTGCTATATCCAGGACAGGTGGTCCCAGGAAGAGCTGAGGCAACCACCCAGGCTGCCCCCATGAAAGGCACACTTGACTGACGGAGGTCAATTCTAGGCAGAGGCAGAGCTGAGTACAGCCACTTAGTTTACTCTCCAGTAGTGGCGGGGCGGGGGGCGGTCCAGAAAAGACTGAGGTCATCCCGCCGTTACGCAGGGGGCGCGCTGCTGAGGTACGTCGGTCCCAGCAGGCATTGCGGCTCGCCTCGGTGACTTGATTCGAGGCCTGTGTAAAGGCGGTCGGTGCGGTGGGTGCGGTGAAAGTCAGCTTCAGCCTTGGTGAGGAAGGAGGGAAGAAACGAAAGAAGCTGAGGAGGAGGGCAGGACTGAGCAGAGACCACAGAGTGGCTGACCGGTTGAAGGCCATCGCCTGTACCGGCAGCTCCGGCGTCCCGTGAGGCGGATAGGCTGACTAGGCCACAGCAGCCATGGCCGTAGACTTTGGAGACTGCTGGAGTGGGTTCCGCCACGAGGAGGTGATCTGGTTCATCAATAACGAGATCCTCAGGAATGGTGGTGGCCCGGAGTTTTACACGGCCTTCCGCTGCCAGCCCTGGAGCGAGGTGGAGGACAAGCTTAAGTCTATCATGGTGGACCCAGAGGTGCCCCTTCCTATCAAGAGGGCCTACACCTGGAGCGCACTGGCCCTGAGTGTGCACGTGGCCGTGAGGCAGTTGGAGGAGCAAAAGGGCCAGATTCGGCAGCTGCAGGAGCAGGTGGAGGAGTGTGAAGTGGCTTCTAGCGCCCTGACCTCGGAGCTAGAGCAGCTGCGTGAGGATCTCAAGGAGGAAAATTTGCAACTGCAGTTCACACAGGTTGCTCTGCAACAAGCCCTGAGTGATCGCGACATGCTTCTCCAGCAGCTCCAGGTGGAGCGATTAGCACAGGTCAATTGGCTGTCCCAGCAGTTCCAGTTTGGCAATCTGGCTTATCCGTGTGGCCCTGCAGCATGGCCCCTGAACGCAGCGAGCCAGGGCAACTTCATGCCTGTGGGGGCACAGAACATGCTACATTTGCAGGCACAGATGACAGCCCCAGCATCTCTGTTTTACGTGCAGGCAACACCGAATTCCTGGGCCCAGACCATGCAACCCTCTTTGCCTGCGATGGCTCCACAACCATTCTCTGCTCCATACGCAATGGGATACCCATACTCAACACCTCTACCACCACTTCTACTACCACCACCACCAGCACCACCGCCAGCACCAGTAGCAGCAGTTCCACATCCAGCTGACCTGTGGCCTGGAATGGGGTTCCAGGAGATGTCCCCACCGTGGGACCAGATGAACCCCTACTGTAGGCAAGGTTCTGGGAACCTCCAGGGAACATTCTCCCTGGGGAACAGCCAGAGCCCCAGACAGGAGCATGGTCCAGAGAAGCCTCAGGAGATGGCCCCCTTGGGGGACAGCCAGACCCCCAACCAGGAAGATGGCCCAGAGAAGCCTCAGGAGATGGCCCCCTTGGG
>NW_006921924.1:1350004-1350480 GCF_000298275.1 Orycteropus afer afer
AAGATGGCCCAGAGAAGCCTCAGGAGATGGCCCCCTTGGGGGACAGCCAGACCCCCAACCAGGAAGATGGCCCAGAGAAGCCTCAGGAGATGGCCTCCTTGGGGGACAGCCAGACCCCCAACCAGGAAGATGGCCCAGAGAAGCCTCAGGAGATGGCCTCCTTGGGAGACAGCCAGAGCCCCAGCCAGGAAGATGGTTCAGAGAAGCCTCAGGGGACGGCTCCCCCCGGGGACAGCCAGAGCCCCAACCAGGAGAATGGTGCAGAGATGCCTCAGGGGACGGCTCCCTCAGGGGACAGCCAGAGCCCCAGCCAGGAAGATGGTTCAGAGAAGCCTCAGGGGACAGCCCCCCCAGGGGACAGCCAGAGCCCCAGCCAGGAGAATGGTGCAGAGATGCCTCAGGGGACGGCCCCCTTTGGGGACAGCCAGAGCCCCAGCCAGGAGAATGGTGCAGAGAAGCCTCAGGGGACGGCCCCC
>NW_006921924.1:1350943-1356007 GCF_000298275.1 Orycteropus afer afer
GCAGTGTGCTCCAAGTGGCGGCCCAACCTGCTATGAAGGCAAGAAAGTCCATGTGCCAGGTGAGAGTGGAGACCTTGACCCAGGACAAGATCCTCACTGATTTCAGAAAGGTAAGTAAGAATGGAAACACACTCCAGAGAGAAATCAATTTCCTGAGGCTCCTTTCTGATTAGAGAAAAACAAAGTAATAGAAAATTTGATGACCAAAATTATCACATAGGAAATTAAATAATCATTATCATATTACCTAAATTAGCCACTTTTTATCATTTTTGGTACATACACAAATGCACACATTTTATATTATTAATTTATTTTAATATAGGACTTTGGAATATCACTTTTTAAGGGATTTCTTCTAATCGCACTTAAGTTTCCAGGTGTTGGATTTTGGAAGCCTGATCACAATTGGTTAACACCCTGGAGAAGGTGAAGTCATGAGTCCTTTAAAAAAAAAAAAAAAAAAAAACTCCTTTTTGTTCTTAACCTCATTTTTCTGAAAATGCCATGTCTTTATCTAAGAGCAGCCATTTGTTTTTAGAGTTAATAAGCTATATTGTATGTTAGGAACATTGCTTTTTCTTGAAAATGCTACTGTTGCCTTATAAACTGCTGAAATGCTCATGTTTCTTGTTTCTTAAATTTTACAGGTGAGATCCTGTTTTCGTGTCTTCAGAACTCCAGGGAACTTAATTGTTGTTGAAGAAGGTACACCTGTTCCATTAGGCAACTTCCCAAGACTCTAAAGAAATAGCACCTGAACTCTGAGCAACACACAGCTAAGTGAGACCCCCCAACTGACTGGAGCCAAGAAGAGTGACAGGAAAAGGGCCAAAGATGTTTTGGCCCACATTGAGTGGGAAACGTTGAGCCAACTGATTTTGTTAAAATTTAATTTCTCAGTTAAGATAACAGATTAACTTGGCAGAGTTGGAGAGTTGTGTTAAATTATTTCCCTTTATTCATTAAATAATTGTTAATTGTGTGGTGTTTGGCGTCTCTGAGTGGTGCAATTATTAAGACCTTTGGCTACTAACCAAAAGGTTGGTGGTTCGAACCCACTAGCCACTCCACAGGAGGCAGGTGAGGCAATCTATTTCCATAAAGACTTAACAGCCTTGGAACCCCTATGGGGCAGTTCTACTCTGCCCTAAAGGGTCACTATGACTTGGGATAAACTTGATGGCAGTGGGTTTGGGTGAGTGGTGCAAACAGTTTAGCACCTGACTACCAGCCAAAAGTTTGGCACTTTGAATCAGCCCAGAGGCATCTTGCCAGTCAGGCCTGGTGCTTGATTTTGCTGCAGCCTTGAAAACCCCGCACACATCATCATAATACTGTTTGGTGAGATTGGTTAGAGGACAGGAGATAGCCTCCTGTGAGATACAAAATACATCAGGGATGATTTCCTTGCCTTGGATGCAGTGTGACCTTGGGGTAAACACAATTGAATTAACATCCAGATCCATTTTTGCAGTTCTGGAGGCAGTTATCAAAAAGACTTTCATGAAAGGACTACAATGACTAAGCACCCCACCTCATTAGTCCCAGGTGAGAAGAATTGAGCAGCTGCAAAGATTAAGCAGGCAGCACTTTTTAAAAAAGCAAATTGCCTCCCTTGAGAGGGATAACTATGTTCCCAACTACTCGCTGCCCTGGCTGAAAGACCACTGAGTGTTCTTGGAAAAAAAAAAAAAAGACAAGGCCTGGGAGAGTGTTGGCTACTCACTTGAGCCCTCAGCCTTGGGTTGTCTTCATTCCAACCCTCTTTGCAGTTAACAGTGTGTGACAAAATAGATTCCAAGGCCAGAGAGTGGGGCTACTGCTCTAAGATGCTTCTTCTCTTGGGAGGAGTAATTAGAGCAAGAGAACTGGACTGGGGTCAGCCTTCTTGTGAATGCTTCTGGTCCTTTCCTCTTCACTTGGTTTGTTCTCTGCAGGCTCTCTTCTCCCCTGAGGCAGATGCTGCAAGGCAAGGAGGGAAGCAGAGGGGGAGCCGAGGCAGTAGGTTAGGAGGCCTTCACTTCCCCATGCGATTCCACCCAGCTCCCAGAGATCAACTTCTGTCTGGGGCTTGGTCCAAACCCCTAACTACTAATAAAGATTGTGTTTACCTGCTGTGTCTTCTGTGTAAGTGTTCAGGTCAGGGAAGATTTTCTCAGAGGTGGCAACTTAAATCTGCATCTTTACTTCATGCTTTGGAGGTGGAAAGGATCCCTGGGTAGTCCCAGCAGATTAAGTGCTGGACTACTAGAATGGTTAGCAATTTAAACCCACGCAGAGGCAGCTCAGAGGACAGCCTTGGCATTGTTTCTAAAAGGTCACAACCTTGAAAACCCTGTAGAGCAGTTCTCCTCAGCACACATAGGGTCACAATTAATTAGAATCAACTCAAAACCACCACCACTACAGTGGAGGAAAATACAATCTCATTCACTATTAGGAGACTCCTCCACTTAGTTATCCCAGGATTTGGGGGGTTTATGTGAGGCCTTCATTGTGACTGTTTCTGCTACTCTGTCCAAGTCCATAAGGCCAGTGTGGGCATCTTTGCTGCTTGTGGTGGTTATGTTGTGTGTCAACTTGGCTGAGCCTGGTTGAGTGGCTGGCCAGCTGGTGGTAGTTATTCCCCATGATGAGACTGGCAATCAACTCCTTGGTGAGCTCTACTACAAGCAGCTGAGTAGCTGCCTTTGGGATGTGGTCTGGTTCCTATATATAAGGAGAAGCCTTGGGCATGGCCTCTCGCCTATGGTACGCTTGGACCCTGCATGTAGCTGTGTTGTTGCTCAGCAGCCTGCTATGCTCTGCCAACCTTGGGACTTACAATGGACTTAATGGCCTGTCGTGTGGTTTGGTAACATTGGGATTGTGCCTTTTACTTGTCAACCTTGGGGCTTCTCAGCCTCAGCAGCCAGCAGCTGTCTGAGTGAAGAAATGCCTCTAGTTCAGTAGGCCAGGAACAGGAGGCAGAGCTGGACCCCAAAGTGGAGGGGTTTTCACCCAGCCCTAACTCCTGTTTGATAAGGCCATTCCGTTTGTGGTATGTTCCTGTCAGAGCAGTACTAGGTAACCAGAACACTGCTGTAGGGCCAGTGGAGGATGGGGCTCTGGTGCCTGGGGTTCAGTGTCCCTACATGCCCCATGAAGCTTTAAACCTCTATATCCCTGTCCTCTCCCTGAGATCCTGCCCATAAGTAACAGGTGATCAGGTCCCATGAGCAGGAATCTACTTCCTGTCTCTTTGTTCTCTGAGGCACTTTTATTTTCCCTAGCATACATGTATGTTTTTTTTTTTTTTTTGTACCAGTGTGCTATGCTAACTTTTCTAGCAACATGTGAAGAAAAATGAGCACAGCACACTTAACAAAATTACCTGAAGAAGGGTGGGCACAGTTGGCATTAAAAAAAAAAAAAAAGCATGCTTATTATTTGCTTGAAATACAGTGATACTGTCAAGGTATTCAGGATTATAGAAACCCATATGCAGGCTCGCACCATAAATCTTTATCACATCTATCTCTGAGTACAGATACAGAATCGAATACATAAAAATATAAAGAGATGTTAACTGGTGGTAGGTGTGGTAATTAAGGAAGTTATGTGTCAACTTGGCTGGGCCTGGGTTTGAGTGGACAGGTAGATGTAGTTATTCCCTGTGATTAGACTGGTAATCAGCTCCATGGTGGAATCTACTGTGTGCAACTGAAGTAGCTGCCTTAGGGATGTGGGCTGCATCTAGTATATAAGAAAAAGCCTTGAGAAAGGTCTCTTGAGCTTCTTGGCACATCTGGATCTTGCATTTGGCTGAGTCATCAGTTTGTGACCTGCCGATCTTGGGACTGTTTCTGGACTTGAACTACTGTACTGGCCTTTGTGGTGCTTGATAATCTTAGGATTGTGCCATTTTACTTGTTGACCTTGGTTGGTCAGCCTCAGCAGCCAGCAGCTGCCTAAGAGATGCCTCTGGCTCCAGTGGGCCAGGATCAAGAGGCAGAGCTGAAGCCCCTAGCGCTGGCATTTGAACTTTTCTAGCCTCCTAAACTCTTACAGAATAAATCCCCGTTTGTTCATTTGTGGTATACCATTTATACCATTTGTGGTATATTTTCTGTCAGAGTGGCACTGGATAATCAAAATGGTAGGATTATGATCAAATCTTTTTTTTCTTTTTCTATTTCCTAATTTCTCAAAATAAAAAATCAGAGGTACTGAAAACATTGTTTTCAACTAAGAATCTGAGATCATTCAAGACAAGGGGGAAAAGATCTGGATATGTTCTTGGAACGGGCATGGTGGAACAAGGCTGCGGGCAACAATACTGATCCTGTCATTCCAGCAATCTCTGAGTCAGGACCAACAAACGGTTAGGGCCTTGGTTATTTGGGACAAGAGTACTGGGAAAATAAAGGGGATGTCAGGTGGAACAAATGCAAAACTATTTTTAAGGAGAAAGGAGATGTTATATATTGTACATCTTAATCAACCCTTGTACATTTGGAGAGATGGGAATATGAAGGTATTTTTTTCCTGCTGGGTCTAGGTTTAGTGATGCTGCAACAATAGAGGAACAAAGAAATCAGACCTGGCAGCAGCTGCTACTTGTAGTAATGGTAAGAGTGGGCCTGGTATTGCTGCCTCTGCAGGCACTGATGAAGGTGGTGGTAATGGAAGGAGAGAGACACAGGTAGAGCTTTGAGTAACAGGGTGTAGGGAAAGTGGGAGGGGCCTATTAGAGCCTGTGAGGGCTTTATAGAAAGAGCCAGAATTGTGTGGAGAAGGTGGGCGATAATAGCAATATTCTTTCCCACTCCACTTCCTCATTCATTCCCTCAACTCCTCAAACTTACTACTGTCAATCCGATTATTTGTACAAGGCCTAATGCATCTGACTGCCAAACAGAAGGTTGGTGGTTCAAATGAACCAGCCACTCCATGGAAAGAAGACTGGAAAATCTACTTCCATAAAGATATACTGCCTCAGAAACCCAGTGGGGGTCACTATGAGTTGGAATCAACTCGATGGCAGTAGCTTTGGTTTCTTTTATTTTTAGGCTCCAATAT
>NW_006921924.1:1356207-1358510 GCF_000298275.1 Orycteropus afer afer
AACAATCTAAATTGGCCTTTTCAGGCTCTGTGGGAGAGAAGACTGGCAATCTGCTCCAGTAAGGATGATACCCTCGGAAACCCTATGGGGCAGTTCTACTCTGTCCAACAGCGTGACAAGGAGGCAGAATCAACAGAATGGCACCTAACTACAACAACAGAGTAGAAGGATACAAGTGAAAAGTCCAAGATAGGGGAGGAGATCAGGGACCTAGGATTGGGGTGTTGAGGTCGAATGGAACTAAGAACATAAACTTCTGATATCATCTCATTACTTTATAAAACTTTTCACATAAATAAATTCACAAAATATGAACAAGTGAAAACATCTTAGAGATTATGACTACATATAACATTTCCTAAAGCTTCATTAAATTTTTCAGTGGAAACAGAAATGACCTGATTTGTTTTTGTTTGTTTGTAAAGAAACAGGAAAGTCCATGGGATTTGACTAGGCTGATCTGGTGACCCGCACAATCATTTGTTTACCTGAACCATGTAAAGGAATGCACAAAACCACCAGTTGAAATAAAACATAAAATTTATCAGAAAACAATGTAAGCTCAGCATTAGACAGCCAAATTGGGTCTTCTCAGAGGAAGCTCTATATTTGGATTAACATCTAGCAGAAAATAAGACTCCTAAACTCTGGTAGCATAGTGGCTAAAGCACTTGACTGCTAACCAGAAGGCTGGCAGTTCAAACCCACCAGCCACTCCTCGGAAGGAAGGTTGGGCAATCCTACTTCCGTAGTGATACTGCCTCGGAAACCCAAGGAGGGGTCACTATGAGTCGGGGCCGACTTGACGGCACACAACAACAACAAACATAGTTTTTATCTACTCAGATATTAGAAGCTTAAAAACAATGAAAAAGATAGTCAAAGCTCTTGGAACTCAATTTAAGTCCTAGCATTGTAATTGTTATGTGATATTAAGCTTATATTGCTTATTCTGTACCTCAGTTCTCTCAAAACAATGGGAATAACACCTACTAAATAAGAGTTTTGTGAGAATTAAGTCATATATTAAAAAGTGTGGTAGTTAAGATTATATGTCAACTTGGCTGGGCCTGGTTTTGATTGGCTCATCAGCTGGTGGTAGTTATTCCTCATGATGAGACTGGCAATCAACTCTATGGTGGAATCTGCAGTGAGCAGCTGCTTTAGGGATGTTATCTGCTTCCCTTAAAATAAGAAGCTTTGACATTGGCCTACAGCTTATGACCTGTTTGAACCCTGCATGTAGCTGAATCATCTTCAGCAGCCTGCCATGTTGCCCTGGTGATCTTGGGACTTTTTCTGGACTTGAACCAATGGCCTGCCATGTGGTTTGGTAATATCAGGACTGTGCCTTTTTACTGGTCAACCTTGGGTTTGTCAGCCTCAGTAACCAGCAGCTGCCTGTGTGAAGAAAAGCCTCCAGCTTCAGTGGCCCAGGAGCAGAAGACAGAGCTGAAGCCCAAGATTGAGGGGCTTTCATCCAGCCCCTAGAGCCTGGAATTTTGAACCTGGACTTCTAGGCTCCCAAAATTTTAAGAATAAACTCCTGTTTGTTAAAGGCATCCCATTTATTGTATTTCTGTTAGAGCAGCACTAAGTAACCAAAACAAAAACACAATGAGAATAGTACTAGTTTCAGTTTCTAAAATATGTAATTCAAAATTATAAAAATCTAGAATTGGACTTTACAGTCTAGGTAGGACCAAAGTTATCTCTGGATATGTGCTCCCAGAAGTAATAACGGCAATAAAGCATCAGTCTCTGAATAGCTACTAAATAAGATACATATATGTTGTTGTGGTTATGCGCCGTCGAGCCGGACTGACTCATAGCGACCCCTCCTTGGGTATCTGAGACAGTATCACTAAGGGAGTAGATTGCCCAACCTTCCTTCCGAGGAGTGGCTTGTGGGTTTGAACTGCCAGCCTTCTGGTTAGCAGGCAAGTGCCTTAGGCACTATGCAACCAGAGCTCCTAGATACATATATAAGAGAAAATTTTGAACTTACTTACTAGTGACACACAAAGCCTCTGATTAATATTCACAATGATTATCTGAAACAGTGTTCATCTGAACATGGTGATAAAGAAATAAGATCTTGATTTTTATTCTAGCTAGGACAATTCGGCTCACTCATTAGCCCCATGGTTAAACAATCAACTAAGTTAATCAGTTACAGAACAATTTATACATATATGTTGTTGTTGTTTGCCGTCGAGTCGGCCCCAACTCATAGCGACCCCTCCTTGGGTTTCCGAGGCAGTATCACTATGGAAGTAGATTGCCCCATCTTCTTTCTGAGG
>NW_006921924.1:1360380-1368720 GCF_000298275.1 Orycteropus afer afer
TCACTCAGTGGTTTATATATATAATTGAATGTACCAAAAGTTTTAAAAGATAAATACATTTTTTCAGTTTATACACTAATTTCATCTCTTGGTGCTCCCTCTATTTCACAAAGAGAAAGCATCCTTAATTTCTAAAGAAGAGAAAATGTAACTAACATACATTAATTTGAGTCCAGCAGCTAAAATTTCAGTTGAATGCACCACAATTTCTCTTAATTACAAGTATTGTGGTATAGCTGGGCCACCATGCCTTTTCCACTGATGAATCATCTTCCTATACTGTAATCATATTTTGAGGATCAATCTGTAGCTAAAAGAAGAGTGATTTGTATTATTGATGTAATAGAATTACATGTGAGTACAGAAAATTGAAGCTTTTCATTACAAACACTATTGTAATTGATCATTTTAGCTATTGGTTAGGATAACTTAAAATGTAACCTGCAATTTCTAAACTCAATGAAGGACATTTATTTTTAATTAAATGGATGCAAAAATAAAACCCAGAAAAGCATGCAAATAAAAACAGTAATTTAGTTTTAAGTACTGTAGCAATCACCTATTCTATGTAAAAATTATCTGAAATTTAGCAGCCTAAAACAATATATGTTTATTATTGCACAGTTTCTGTAGCTCAGAAATCCAGGGATGGTTTGGCTGGGTTCTCTGCTTCAATGTGTCTCACAAGGCTGTAATCAAAGTGTCCAGCAGGGTTAGAGGCACGTTTGAATACTCCACTGTGCAAGGATCCACTTCCAAGCTCACCTACATAGTTACTGACAGTAGTAGTAGAAAAAATAATGGCCCTACAAAGGTGGCCATGCCATAGTCCCTGGAACCTGTGAATATGTTATGTTACATAGCAAATGGAGAGTTAAGATTGCAAACAGAATTAAGGTTGTTAACCAAATCAGCTGATCTTAAAATAGGTAACCATCCTGGATTATCTGTTGTTGTTATGTGCCGTCGATTCGAACCCGACTCATAGCAACCCCTCCTTGGGTTTCTGAGGCAGTATCACTATGGAAGTAGATTGCCCCATCTTCCTTCCAAGGATTGGCTGGTGGGTTTGAACCGCCAGCCTTCTGGTTAGCAGTCAAATGCCTTAGGCACTATGCTACCAGAGCTCCTTGGATTATCTGAGTGGGCCCAATATTATCACCAAAAACCAAAAACCAAACTCACTGCCATTGAGTCAATTCCAACTCATAGTGACCCCTATTGAGTTTCCAAGGTTGTAAATCTTTACTGAAGCAGATGGCCTCATCTTTCTTCTGTGGAGCTGCTTACAGGTTCGAACCTCTGGCCTTTCTGTTAGCAGCCAAATGCCTTAACTATTACACCACTAGAGCTCCATAATACAATCATAATGGCCTTTAGAAGAAGAAGCAGGAGGCAGAAGAAGAGTCAGTATCAGAGTGATGTGATGTGAGAAAGACCCTACTGGCCACTGCTGGCTTTGATAATAGATGTAGGCCATGAGCCAAGGAATGTGGATAGCATCCTTTAAAGCTGGAAAAGGCAAGAGAATGGATTCTCTGCTAGAGACTCCAGAAATGAACATGGCCCTGCTGACATTTTAGTTTTAGTCCAGTGAGCCTTGTTTTCAACTTCTGATATGCAGAACTAGAAGATAACACATTTACATCGTTTGAAGCCACTAGGTATTTGATAATTTGTTCCAGCAGCAATAGGAAACTAAAAGAGCACGATTCTGCTTCCTGAGGGCTATTGTGTTGAAGGCCTGTTTTCCTCACTAGTGACTGACTGCAGGTTGCCTTCAGTCCCTTACCATGTGGAACTTACTTCATTAGAGCAGGCACTGGAGAAGATCCAGAGAGACACGGAGAAGAGAAAGAGAACTGAAAAGGTGGAAGTCACAGTCTTTCATAACCTAATCAAAGAAGTGACATCCTATTATTTTTTGTATTCTAGTTTAGAAGCAAGTCACAAGGTCTGGCCCACACTGGAAGAGTGGGAATTACACAAGGTTGTGAATTCTAAGAGGTGGGGATCATTGCACAAGCTGCCTAACCCAAGTACTGATTAAAAAAAAAAAAAAACTTACAATATTTTCCCCATTCTTAAAATTGTGAGAACTGCTAGCTCACTGTTCTTATTTTTCTTTTTTAAGGTTTCTTTCTTATCTAGTGATGTTTATTTAAAAATATTTTTTAATATATATATACATAGATAGGCATATAGAGAAATATGAAGAGAAAGTAAACAAGATATTAAACATAGCTATCTTTGGTGGAAGGATTTCAAGAGATCCTTATTTAAAATTTTTGCTATTCTTTTAACTGTTTACAGTGAGTATGCCTTATTTATATAATCAAAATCAGAATTAATTTTGTAAAGATATTTGAAAAATGAAAACTTTCCACAGTCATGAATATCCCACACTAATTTTGATATGGGCATAAGGTTCTTAAACTTACACTGTTTTGAATACAGATCATATTGTATATTCAATTAACCATACATACCAACACTATTTTTCATTGTACAGTAAGTGATCACCTCTCATGAGAGAGATTCAGACACAGGACTTGGAATTAAATAAAGGGATATCTGAAAAACCACACACAAAATGTCCTTTCACGTGTCTAAGACCTTCAGCTATTTTTTACAGAGTTTAACATGCCTCAGGATACCTCCATATTTAGACACATAGAAGAAAGTCCAAACTGAGAAAAGCCACTTTTCCCATGATTTGTTATGAGTAGGGAGATTGGTCATTAGGAACACTGAAAGTGAAGGAAATGCACTGAGGGCTCTCTGGAAGAATGACAACTTGGCAGTGATTCAAACTGGACATCTTTTTGTCATTACGAGAAAAACAAAGTTGAACATAATGGTTTGAATTTCCTCATCAAAATAGTGAATAACATGACCAGTTCAAACATTAGCAAAGAATAATTCTCATATAATCATATTCCATTCCTGGGAAAAAGCAGGTGCCTTTAGAGAGTTGCCTTGGCTAAGAGCATATGAAAAACCTCCACAAACTAATATTCGGGTGAAAAAAGAAAAACTATTCATAGCATGGCCCTTTGTTATAGTCTTCACTTTTAAAAGAATGAGATAGTATCCATTACTAGGAGTAAGTAACTCACTTTTTTCTTCTGCCTGTAGTTTGGTTTTGCAGGTTGAATGTGTTTGATTAAAATAATGTGTGTATGTGTGTGTATTTATCTGATCTTTCATATGTGTGAAATGGATGAAGACCTATTTTTCTCTGAATTTTAAGGTTTCAGCTCCTCCTGGAGGAGCTCTGGTAGCATAGTGCCTAAGGCAGTTGACTGCTAACCAGAAGGCTGGTGGCTCAAGCCCCCCAGCCACTCCTCGGAAGGAAGTTGGGCAATCTACTTTGGTAGTGATACCGCCTCAGAAACCCAAGGAGGGATCGCTATGAGTCAGATCTGACTCCACGACACATAACAACAATAAGCTTCTCCTGGCCAGAGAAAAGGTGACCCAATAAACAAATGACTTCACCTACTGTGACATTTTACAAATGCATATAATATTTGATTTCTCTTGATTGCTGTTGTTTGCTCTTGTAATAGCATGTGAGCAATTATAAGTTAAAACAAAATTAATACTACCCCCTAATGATGTGAGAAAGTGGCTGACAGGATATTTGAAAATACGATTCTCTTCTGTAGCATGAGAAACACTATGATGTTGTAGGACTATCCTTTGTTTTACTCAGGAAAAATAAATTAAATGCAAACATAAGATTACTAAGATAAGAGCAATATATTGAAATAGTTACATCTCTTCATTGTTACCATTTTTCTGTAATCTTTTGATATTTATAGGTATAGCTTTAAATTACACTAAATACAACACTCTTGGAAATCATCCACTTATGTATAAATATGTGTATACAAATGTAGATAAAATTTATATTCTGATCACCTAATATTTCATGATGGTTGGAAACCATGCTTCGTGGTATATCCACTATGTTATGATATATGAAGGGATCCATTACTGCCTAGTGGCTACATACACTTAGTATCACTCATGACATGATTAGGGGAGCCAGTCATTTTATTTGTTTTGTTTTCTTTTTTTTCCTTCAATATACTGTTCATTTTGACAAGTTGCCTACCAAAACAGAAAACTGAGAAGGAAGAGTCTGTTTGGAAGAATTTGCAAATAAATGATAAAAATTCAGCATCACTATGGTAATCTAACTTTTTGGTGAAATAAATATTGCTTTTGTTGTTTTAATGATTGAATCATCTAAAGACTACTCTTATTAGAAATAGTCCTAAGGGTATTCTTCTTAACAACAACAACTAGTCTGCCAAAATGGACAGTGTTTGAATTAAATGGATTGTTTGTCAACTACCAAACGAACAGAACATCTGGATGTCTGCAGCCAACTCAAATTTGCTCCCAGCAAATCAGTCTGCAACTGGGAATTCAGGTTCTATTTATCTAACACCATAAGAGAACTGAAAAACAAAGACAGCCAGCCAAACCTTTAGTAAATACACACACACACACACACACATATAAACATACACACAACTCTACAGGTATTTTGCAAATATTCAGATTAAATTTTGAACCTATTAATGTTAGGCATTAGAAAGATATGACATTATTAGTTCACCATGCAGTTTATTATATTTTATATTTATTCCTTTAAACCATACACTCCAACTACTATACATTTCAAGAATATAAGTGTCTGATGTCAAAGCATTATCAGCTATTATGTATCTTGTAAAATGTTTAATGCAAAGATTTACAATTTTGTTGGGGTTTTAATATTCTATCCTTTTCTTTCCTTTGAGACAATCCTAAATCCAAAAAATGTTGTATAATTTCAAGGTCGTAAAGAACCTTAAAGGTTATCAAATTTTAGAGCATCCCAATACTTTAATCCTCTTTGTGATGGGTTTGTGATCCTGCAAAGTGATGGGTTTTCAGGTGAACATTTATCACCCACTCCACCCAGGAACTCATAACCTCAAGAGGCAGCAAAGTTTTTCCTTATACTGAGATGAAAATAACTCATTTTCTATTCATTTTAAATTAAAATATTCAATCTTTTTATTTTCTTTTCCTTTTCAAATATGTATTGTTGGTACACAATGTCTTCCTCATGTCATACTGTTTGGATCCATATCCAAGATGTTAACGTTCCCAAAATCTATGGGGAATTTACAGAAGTAATTTATTATCCTTCTGCAGGCTTTCCTTTTTCAGAGTCAATACGTCCAGTTCCTTTACCTGTTCTTCACATACGATGGGCCCAAATCCTCCCTTCAGTCTACTGCTTTCATATAAATAAACTCTTAAATTATGGCACCCAGAAATGAACATACCCAGGTGTGGTCTAATCAAGATTATCAAGTCCTTTACTTAAAATACTATGTTTCGATTCAAAATGGAGCCTCATCAGTAATCACCACACTGTTTCCCTCTAGCATCTTAGTGCTTGAAAAACTAGGTAGAGCAGTTTGAATTAGGGATTTTAGTGCTCTGAACAGCTCACTGAATCAGAGTGCACCAAACACAGAAGAACAGAATTAGAGGAAAGGTACAGGGAGATTACGTGGGGAAGATCTACCTGGCGGAGGACAGATAGGCAGCCAAGAGAGGCCATTGGAAACTTCCCTAGGGCAGTCACTGACTGGCGGGTGAGGGTGGCCACCTGAGATCTCTGTGAGCCAAGGATGAAGACACCCTATATCAGTATACCAGTGACCACACCATCATCCCAGCAATCACCCCAAGGATCTACCTTCAGCACTTGATTTTATCAGTAACTTGGGTCAGCTAGGTCCAAATGGGCTGCGTGCAGCACCACTGAAACCCAAGCGGAGAGCTCACTGGTGCTCCAGGAGGGTGAGCTCGTTCCCCCCTTAGCGGGTCACTGAGTGAGCTTGGGTCAGCTTGGGAGACATTGAGAGGTCTGCGCTTGTCTTTGTCACTGATATCGGGACCACAGATTACTAGCAAGCATTCTCCTGACTCCATCACAGCTGAAATCGCACACATCTTTGGCGCTGCAGGTGGGTGGTATCACAGACAAACTCCTGAGTCATTCACGGTCTGGAAGGATTCTGCCACATGGTGGGCAGACAGGGTGGAGAGAGAGGAATTTGCAGCTGAGTGCAGTCCTGGGAATTTGCCTTGGATCTGTTTTGTGGCACCAACGGGCCTTAGAAGCAGGGTCTTTGAGTGTGCCTGAGCCTGGTGGAAAGTGGCAACTCCCTAACAACAGGAATCTTTCCTGAAATTGAGACACAGACTTGTAAATAACAGTACTATATCATCAGTAGCAGTCTGCTTAAAGCCCTAGAAACCGACCCTAGCAACACCAAACTTTCCTTCTTCTGCCCCCACCTTCTCTGCCAATAACTTCACTCATTCAATAGAAGAAACCATATTCAGCCAATTACCATAAAACCACCCGGTTCAAACTCTAAACCCTCTTTACGACAAATAGAAACACATATCCACATTCCACACAATGATTCCACCATCACAAAGAAAACAGCAGAGCGACCCAGTATACATGAATCAATAATAAAATAAAATACACCAGCTTCACCATTTAAAATATTAAATCATAAAACCAAGACAAAACAAATAAACACGTAACCAGCAGTTAAAGACAACCTCAAAATGTCTAGGAAACAACAGTCAACCTCAAATCAAACAAAAAAACAGGACAAGGCATTAGAAGCAAAACCACAAACAAAGGTCTCACTATACATGGAGGAAGAGGAGGCAATAGAATGGAGAAGGAATTTAGAAGATATGTTTATACAGCTATACAAAAGCCAAAGGAAACCCCAAACAGAAACAAGGAGAACACAGACAGTTCCCTGGAGGAACTCAGGAAAATCACTGAGGAGCAGAATATTAAGATTAATGCACAATCAGAACTCATACAAAAACAGCAGTTAGAAATGCATAAAATGTCTATTGAAATGCAAACCATGAGCACCAAAATGACAGAACTACACCACACCAGTAGAAGCTCAAAAGAGCAGATTAGAACTGGCTGAAGAACGCATATCCCAACTAGAAGACAAATCCCTGGACACTAGCCTGTATGAAGAAAAATCAGAACAAAGATTTAAGAGAAATGAAGAGAGCCTAAGAATTATATGTGATGACATGAGACGAAACAATATAAGACTCATTGGAATTCCAGAACAAGAAGAGGCAGAAAAGACCACCGAAAAAATTGTGGAAGACCTGCTAGCAGAAAAGTTCCCCCATATCATGAAGGAAGAAAAGATACTTGTCCAAGAAGCTCAGAGAACCCCACACAAGATAGACCCCAAAAGAAAGACACCGAGGCATATTATAATCAAACTTTCCAAAACCAAAGAGAAAGAAAAAATTTTGAGAGCTGCCCAGGAAAAAAAGAAATATTACTTATAATAATCAAACAGTTAGACTGAGCTCCGATTACTCAGCAGAAACCATGCAGGCAAGAAGGCAATGGGATGGCATATATAAAACTCTGAAGGAAAAAAATGTCAAACCAAGAATCCTATATCCAGCCAAATTATCCATAAAACATGAGGGCAAAATCAAGGCATTCTCAAATAAACATAAATTAAGAGACTTTATGAAAACCAGACCAACCCTACAAGAAATGCTTAAGGAAGTCATACCAATAGAGAACCCACAACAGAGATCAGCAAAACCAGGATATGTGACATCAACTCTAAAACCAAATCAGAAATAGATACTCATAATAAGACCTACAGAAGAACTTAACAACACAATCGACCAACTGGAACTCATAGACATATATAGAGTACTTCACCCCCAAAAACACAATTCACATTCTTTTCCAGTGCACATGGATCCTTCTCCAGAATAGACCATATGCTAGGACATAAAACAAGCCTCAATAAATTCAAAAGCATTGAAATACTGCAGAGCATCTTCTCTAACCACAATGCTATAAAACTAGAAATTAATAGTAGGAAGAGCAAGGAAAAAACATCAAATATATGGAAGCTGAACAACTCTCTGCTTAAAAACTATTGGGTTACAGAACAAATAAAAACTGAAATAAAAAAAAATTCCTAGAAACTAATGGAATGAAGATACATCCTACCAAAACCTATGGGACACAGCAAAAGCAGAACTAAGAGGACAGTTTATAGCAATAAATGCATACATCAAAAAAGAGGAAAGAAACAAAATCAACACTCTAACTTATCAACTTCAACAACTAGAAATAGAACAACAAAAGAGTCCTACAGTATCTAGAAGCAAGGATATAATAAAGATCAGAGCAGAAATAAATGAAACAGAAAACAAACAAAAAAAAAGCATAGAGAA
>NW_006921924.1:1369275-1369984 GCF_000298275.1 Orycteropus afer afer
CATCACAACAGAACCAACTGAAATAAAAAAGATACTGACAGAATATTATGAAAAACTGTACATCAATAGATTTGAGAACCTAGAAGAGATGGACAGGTTTCTAGAAACACAAGATCTACCTAAATTATCCCACTGAGAAATAGAAAACTTGAACAGACCCATAACAGGGGAAGAAATTGAACAGGTCATAAAAAAACTTTCCTCAAAGAAAAGCCCTGGCCCTGATGGCTTCACTGGAGAATTCTATCAAATATTCAGAGAAGAGTTGACACTTATGCTACACAAGCTATTCCAGAACATAGAAAAAGATGGAGTACTCACAAACTCATTTTATGAAGTAAGCATGACACTAATACCAAAACCAGGGAAAAACAACACTAGAAAGGAAAACTACAGACCAATATCACTCATGAACATAGACGCAAAAATCTTTAACAAAATCCTGGCCAACAGACTCCAACAACATATCAAAAAATTAATACATCTGGACCAAGTGGGATTCATACCAGGTTTGCAAGGGTGGTTCAACTCAGAAAATCAATCAATATAATCCATCACATAAACAAAACAAAGGAAAAGACCATATGATTATATCAATTGATGCAGAAAAGGCATTTGATAAAATCCAACATCCATTCCTGATTAAAACTCTCAGAAAAATAGGGATAGAAGGGAAATTCCTCAACATAATAAAGGGTATATATGCAAA
>NW_006921924.1:1373726-1374922 GCF_000298275.1 Orycteropus afer afer
ATTATGCCATCAAAACATTTTCTCCTCAACCCAGATGCATGTCACCTACAAATTTGCTGGGTAAGGAGCTCTGGTAGTGTAGTGCCTATAGCACTTGACTGCTAACCAGAAGGCTGGCGGTTCAAACGCACCAGCCACACCTCGGAAGGAAGATGGGGCAATCTACTTCGGTAGTCATACTGCCTTGGAAACCCAAGGAAGGGTTGCTATGAGTCGGGGCCAACTCGACGGCACATAACAACAACAATGCCACTCATATTTCTAGAGAATTCAATGACCAAATTATTCAATAGACCAGAGCCCAGAGAAGAGCATCTTGGTATGTTGTTGGCGACCTTGTTTTACGTTGACATTTTTCTATTAAATCACATCTTTTCTTTTAGTTACTGAACCAGTTACAAATTCCCTTAACTATACTATCATCTGGCCTACACTGCTGTATCCTGTTAAAATCTAGCAAATGTTTGCTGACATCTAGAGACATTATTTTGGGGGATATCCTTGTTCTACCAATTAGTGACTCTTCCAGAAAAGTTATTTATTCCCTGCCTACTCTATTCAGAGTACTCTCATAGGCATTTGGGGCACCAAGAAATAAAATATATAATTCTTTTCACTGAAACACTTACACTGTAATTTTGTGGTCACAGACTGTCCTACCATAATGTTGGCTAGTCACCATACAATTCCATGCCATTGATCACAAGGGGGACCAACTGACTGAGAGATGATGAATGACACATAGTGAACACATTGTTAGAAACAAAAAACAAACTCCAAACTTAAGGTAGTAGCTTTCAAATTTTTTTCTTTTACCACAAAAGAAATGTCTTTTACATCATAACTTATTACACCCACCCGTCACTAATTGACTACCTCCTCATCCAACATTTTGCATTTACAACAACTTTGAAAAACTTCTCAGGTGGTGGCTTCTGATGGTCTGGGCCTCACATGGAGCTGCAGCCAGGCCTGGGATGCCCTCTGCAGGCCACCCCCAACGATATACTGGAGGCCGAGGCTACGACCAGGCCATACAAGGGATGGCAGCCAACTGACTGTGGGATGCCTTCTCCTGTTCATCCATGACCTCTCACGCAGCCATAGAGGGCATGCGGTGGCAGCAGGAGACACAAGGTTGGAGACAGGTGGGGGAAACTGGATAAGGCATGAAGGTGCTAGGGAGGTCAGTGGGG
>NW_006921924.1:1375627-1380178 GCF_000298275.1 Orycteropus afer afer
GGAAGCAGACCACATTCCCTAAGGCAGCTACTCAGCTGCTCACAGTAGATTCCACCATGGAGTTGATTACCAGTCTCATCATGGGGAATACTACATCCAGTTGCCCAGCCACTCAACCAGGCCCAGCCAAGATGACACACAAACTGAACTACCACAGCTCCCAACTCTCACATAACACCAATTGCAAACAATAACATTGTCTTTGGAACCTATGGAAACCATGTTGATAAGTGAGGAGTGGGGATATATGTATGTATTTATACATACACATATGTGTGTTTTTGTGTGGGTATATATTTATATATGAATATATATGTGTATGTGTATATAATTATGTATGTGTGTGTGTATAATGCCAAAATGTTTTTCACAATATAATACTTACTTTTATTGGTAGATTTTCTAATTTTGGTCTACTAATTTTTTTTTTGTTGTTGTTGTTAAAGACCACTAAATCACTTCACTGATCCACTGATAGTCTGTGATTGCTCTAAGGGAGGATATCTAATGATGGTGGGTCTGCCACATCATCCTGTTCTTAAGGTAGAGAGACATATACTCAAAAGTAGCAGAGCTATGTCTAGCCTGGTGGCGTAATGCCACTAAGGCATTTGACTGAGAGGGTAAATTAATTGGCATAAGTCACACAGCTAACAAAGCTAACCAGAAGGATGGCAGTTGGAACCCACCAGCCACTCCCCAGAAGGGAGGTTGGGCAATCTACTTCCATAGAGATACAGCCTAGGGGACCCAAGGAGGGGTTACTATGAGTCGCATCTGACTCAATGGCATTTTTGGTTTAAGTACAATGAGGACTGACAGTCTCTGTATTTTCTAGGGAAAGAGCTCCTCTATATGATCTGGAATATGGTTCTTTTAGAGTAGGGAACTCCAGGTAAGAACATCAATTTGTCTAGTCCCCTTGGAGAAAGGATAGATGTGGGTGATATGTTGGGAGCAACGAAAGAACTGAACATTCATAAAGTACCTATTACGTAGGTATCAGGCATCGTTTAAGGCATTGTACATATATGTTGGTTAATTTGATCTTCAAAAAGAATTGATGTTCAGAGACTAAAAATTTGCCCATGGTCACCAAACTCCTTCATCCCAGGTGCCTGGATTTAGCCCCAGAATCTTTCTGGCTTCAAAACCCATGTATATGACACTATGTCATATGAACTACTACTTCTTTAAAATCTGGCTTGCATTTGAACTGAACCTTTCTCTCCATCCACATCGCCCTCCAATTGCCCTCCTATAGTAAGATTTCCACTTTGGAGCATAGATCGTTATACTTTAACTCCCTTCCAGATTCCTTCTTTGAGATTTACATTTGTATCATGGTTAATAGCAGAGACTCTGGCGACATATACGCTGGGTTTGATCTCAAGCCCTTCCACTTTGTTAGCTGTGTGACTTATGCCAATTAATTTACCCTCTCAGTCTCCAAGTTTCCTTATTTGTAAATGGAGATATTAATAGTTACTTCATAGGGTTCTTTTGAGGATTGAAATGAGTGAACAAGGTAAAGCACTTAGATCGAACTGTGTTTTGCACACAGTGCTATATAAGTATTGGGGCAATCTACTTCGGTAGTCATACTGCCTCGGAAACCCAAGGAGGGGTCACTATGAGTCGGGGCCGACTCGATGGCACACAACAACAACAACAACAAGCCTACATTATATGCTATATGAGACACTTAAAGTTCTAACCAGAAGAAAACTGTCTCTTGTAATGAACTTGCATGGTGTTACCTTCTACTTGCCTGAAATTCTAGCTGTTAAGAGTCATCACTAGTGGGATACACTATGAAGAGAAGAGGGTACTGTCTCCAGGAGGGCTCAGTAAATAACGCAAGTTACCAGGGAATTATTCTGTTGTTCTCTTACATTAGCAAAGACCTTGACACGTCTGATTGAATTAACCAGTTGCCATGATGTTGATTCCTATGCCTGATGACCCCATCTGTGTCAAAGAAGACCTGTGCTCCATAGGGTTCCAATGGCTGCTTTTCCTGTTGTAGGTCGCCAGGGTTTACTTCCAATGTGCCTACAAGTGAACTTGAACCTCAAACCTCCCAGTAAGCAGGCAAGTGTGCTGTTTGCATCACCCAAGGATTTCCTGATTAAATTAGGGGTTGTTCTAAGATGGAGAGGCCTAGCAAGAAGAGTTTTGGCTCTCTGCCTCTACCCGTGCTTCAACAACAGAGCTATTTTCCTCCTGTCCTCCTCCCCTTCAAAAAGCAAATTCAGAAAGGCTCCCCTCCCAATATGTGTACATTCTGGGTCTCTCACTGAGATTTGATCAGGTTAATCCCCAAATAGTCTATTTAGCCTATATAATTGAGAGTTGACTATATTATTCCCATTTTAAAAATGAAGAAACTCAAAACGCTTAAATAATTTTCTTTTTCATTGGCACATTGGACCAAATAATTCTTTGTTTTAGGGGCTGTCCTGTACATTGTAGGATGTTTGGCAGTATCTTTGGTCTCCAAAAGTTGCACCTACCAGCTATTACAACCACAAATGTCTCCAGACATTCTCAAATATCCTGGGGATAGGTGGGGTGCAAAACTGACTCTAATTGAGAACCACTCCCTTAGATCATAAGCTTGTAAATGGGGAGCTAAGAGTCAAACTCAAGTCTATCTTATTTAGAAGCCCATGGTTTTCAATGTTACACACATTGTCCCCTATAGAGGACCTCTGGCGGTATAGTGGTTAAAGCATTCACATGCTAACCAAAACTTCGGCCGTTCGAATCAAGCAGCTGCTCCACAGGAGAAAGATGAGGCAGTCTGCTTCCGTAAAGATTTACAGCCTTGGGAACCCAATGGGGCAGTTCTACTCTATCCTATATGGTTGCTATGAGTGAGAACTTACTCAATGGCAGTGAGTTGGTGTTCTCCTATAGAATGTGACACGGACAAGCCAGGAATGGCAAGCAAAAGAGAAGAGAACCTGGAAAAGGAAGTCAGGTCCCAATACCAAACTTCATGTATTGTATTACTGTTAGGGGAACTTAACAAGGTTCCAGGGCCTTTTTGAAGTGAATTAAAAGAGCTTCGAGAGCAGGGACACTAATGTCTTAGAGGTAGGAAGAAGTTCAGAAACTCAGGCCCTGTGGCAGTTGTCCAACTACACAAAGCATCTGAAGTAATTCTGTGGAGTTCTAATATACCTACATATTCAAAATCTACTTTTTGTTGGCTCACCAGAAAGACAGTAGGAGACCAACTGGGTAGACATGCTGAAACTTATTTGAAAACGGTAGAGATCTGAAATTGTGAAGTTTACTTACTTTCCAGAAAGAATTATATTCTAAACTTCTTTCCAGCTCCTGTGAAATGCTGGAGGGGAGAAAAAAAAAGAAGAAGAAAAGAAAAGAAAACTAAAAGAAGGCAAATTTGGAGCCTGGAACGCTGCATCTAGGCATCTTCCAGATGATTTGCTGCTCACAGTGCAGGATACAAATAAGGGCCATGCCAGCAAGTTGAATGCTTAAAATACATTCTAATGAACATCATATTGTGAGCATTGCCAAGGCAGAATAAAATGCAATCAGGATTTAAATGTGGCTAAAATAATAGCTCCTTGGATTCAAGCACACTGATTAATGCCAGAGACATTTAGGAAATGCTGTTGTCTGGTCATCAGTGTTATTTTTCTCATCGAACACTTTGTACTAGAAGCAGTAAAAGGGGACTAATAAACTAAAAGAAGAGTACCTTATTCTATAAAATTTACATGACTCAAGTGAAGTGCTTTGGTTACAGATGATCTATGTTCCAAGACTGACAGGCTATCAGCATAGCTTACTTTGAAATATGCATATTCCAAATATTTCTTAAATATTCACCTTTCAAAGCAGATTCTCTTGCTTTGCTCATGTTTACGTATAAATGTAAATTCTGTGCTGACTGTATACTCAGGCTTTTTTATTTCAGGAGCCAAATTAGCTTTAAAGGTGTCACTCATATCATTTGAAGAGGAAAATGTGCTTAAACCTTCAAGAGAACATCGAAGCAACTCTTGAAAGCATTATCCACTTCAAGTTGGCAACCTGTGATGCCAGTTAAACACCAGTCCTCAAAGGATGACATGTTTAAAAGACTGAGTCACAAAGGTTAGTGGTAAGAGTACATGGCAAATGCTATTACTATGCTTTGTCTGAAAAACAAAACACCAATGAACACAACAAAACAAAACCTGAAGTGTATATTCCTCATATCTCAAATACACCCTTTCTTTCTTGTGAGAATAAAGTTGTTAGGGAGCAAGCAGAAACTTGTTTATCCTTGTAAGAACACCTACTGAAATGGCCATGTAGTGCTAGAAATGAATTGCAACTGATGAAATTGCTCATTGCTACTCGTTTCAAATAACAATTTCTCATTACTGATGTGTTGTTGTTGTTGTTGTTAGGTGCCGTGGAGTCATCTCCAACTCATAGTGACCCCATGCACAGCAGAACGAAACACTGCCTGATCCCGCGCCAGCTCCATGTTCCCTGCTATACTTGACCCCATCGTCACAGCCACTG
>NW_006921924.1:1382131-1385980 GCF_000298275.1 Orycteropus afer afer
GTAGAGCTGCCGTTTGTGTTGTTGAAAAAAGGTGTTTGCAATGAACAAGTCGTTGGTCTTGCAAAATTCTACCATGAGAGTTTACTGATTTAGTAAAAAGGAAAAAATAAAAGCCAGTCATGATGTAATTTCAGTGTGGCAACGTAGTATTAAGTCTATGTCTAATAACTAGTAACTATATTCCTACTATCAACATTGTATGTAGCACAAAGAAAAGGGCTTGGGAACCAGACACAACAAGATGGACAAATGTCCCTCAACTATGACCTAAGGCTATGATAAAGACAAAATGAGGAGGGTGAGTAAAATAACTGAGGCATTGCAGGAACCCAACAATAGGTAGATATTTCTTTTAAAATTCTTAATACAGCAACTGGGTTTTGCCTCTTATGGTACAGTAAGAAAGCTATCAAACTTGGAACCAAGAAACCTAGCTTCTAGTCCTGGTTTTGTCACAAACCAGCTCTAAGACTGTAAAATATACACTTAGCCTTTCTGGGTCTCAACTTCCTCATCTTTAAAATGGAGCACTGGATTAGGTGACCTAGCTCCAAGGTTCCTTCTGTTCCAACATCCCACATTTCAGTGACTTTGCCTCATACAGGAAGACCAGCTCTTGTCCACAGCCAGCTCAGAACTACTTTGTTACCATGCATTATGAAATTACTATTAGACTTTAAAAGAGTGTTTTGTTTGTTTGTTCTTAAGAATTAGCCTAGCGTACCTGAAATATAAACTATTTCAGCATGATGTTCTTTGGTAAACAGCAAATCATGTTCAGATAACATGGTATACTGGACTAATGCACATGCCCTTTTTCACTATAAACACAATTATTGGATAAAATATATTAAAAATTATTTTCCAAAGATGTGTTCCTGTTCAAAAAGGCAGATAAATCCTCAAGTTTCAAAATCAAAGGCAGATAAATCCTCAAGTTTCAAAATCAATGGGTACTCTAAAGCCAGAGAATTAAACTCCAGGAAATGTCTTATTCTGTTGGTCCAGAATGATATTAAAATTGTCAAAGTATTTGGCAACCACAGGAACTTAAGCCTAGGGTTTTAACATTACTATGGGACATGGGAGGGAGAAAGATGTGTCATTCTGCTTTCAAAAAGATTTACATCCTTGAAAACCCTACGGGACAGTTCTACTCTATCCTATAGGGATGCTGAGTCAGAATCAACTCAAGGACAATAGGTTTGGATTGGGTTGGGTATAGGACAGGGAATAGACACAAAGTGAGGCATTTCTGTACATCCTACACAGAAATCCAAGGCCTTCAAAGAAATATTTAGTCTTCAGAGAATATATTAGAAACACTGTGAGTAAGAAAAAGTAAAGATACTTATTTTCTGCTCCAGGCTCTGGATGGAAAAAACAACAACAAAAAAAAATATCTTAAAATTTCTGTGAGAGAGAAAAATATGGACAAAAACTCAAAATCATAAAAAAAAGATCAGGCTTACTGGTCTGATAGAGATGAGTGAAACCCCCAAGACTATGGCCTCCAGTTACCATTCAGGCCTGGAATTGAACTCATTTCCATGGCTTAACTTCCAGCCAAACAATAGGTCTATGAGGTGAACAATGACAACAGGTAGGTACACTCCTTAGAACAATTAACCATGGGAGATAAGAAGGGCAGAATTTGTGCAGGGCGTTAGCTCAGAGGGAAGGAATGCATAGGAAAGAAGGACACAGGGAAAAGGTAACATCAAGGAGGAAGTTGGAAGACAGCTGTTACTTTGTAGGGATTGCAACCAATGTCATGGAACAAAATGTGCATGAACTGTTGTATGGAAATCAAATTTGCTCTGTATACTTCCACCAAATCACTTAAAAAAAGAAATAAAAGAAAAGAAACAAAAACCTTTGGGTTTAAAAAAAAAGAAAGAAAGAAACAGAAATTTGAACAGCACCTAGAGGTAGACAGAATCTGAGGAAAGTCCCCTGTCTGTCTCAGCTCATGCACAAATTTAATAAAAGCCATGTTCTGCTCTTGGGGAGAAAAAAAAACTGTAAGAAAAAAAGACCCCATAGCTACACAACACAAAAGAAAGAGACCCAAATTTGATAAAAATAGTATCATGCAGGGATCTTACACCCAGAAAACAATATAAAAAGTGGTCCTGTATCTGCACACATGGAGGAGTTTTGCTTCTAATAATAATGGGCTCTCTTATTCTAGGCCAAATGTTCTACTACAAATAGCTATAAACCCTGGATAAACTACTCCTTAAAAATTTCCTCAAAAGAATGAAAAGATCAGACCACTTGGCAATTATTAAACAAAATTCTGAGGGAAATCTAGAACCTCAAAAGATAAGGAGAGTATTGGAGTTTCTAAATGTTCTTGACTTATGGGAATACACTGTCACTTTCAAATGTGACCTTGATGCCAAAATTTCAAAGGGTAAGGGAGGCAGTAGTCAGGGTTTGTTGCCCATTCAACCTCTGGAGTTTTATAGAAAACTCATATTAAGCATGGACTCTAAAGGACTAGACTCTAGAGTAAAAGTGAACCAGATATTCCTATAATACCTACATGTGCCAAACATCAGAGGACTCCAAAGAAAACTGTCTTTATACTGAGTAAAGATAAAAATCAAAAAGAAAAAAATCCTCAGATATTTCCAACTATAGACTGGACCTCATATGACTCTGTATCCTGGATATGCACAACCAGAGAATCTTAAGCCATGATATAATGGTTATGTTATGTTTATTCAACACCTTGCCTTGGCTAAGGTGCTCCATTGTTTGGTAAAACACAAATTTAGTTCCTGTTATGAAGTACAGGTAGTCCCCAACTTATGACAAGGTCTCTTCCAAAGACTCCATCATAACTTAGTTCTGACATAAGTTGGATACCTCATATTTTCTTTAGTTTTCATTATAATTTCCTTTTCTTAACTGTATCATTGAAAGTCTTGCTTTATTTGTCTTTTGGGGTTGGAAACATTCCATATAAACTTACAAGATATATTTGAATACATATATACAGACATATGCCTGGGGGCAGGCTGGGTGAGCAAGGCAAGCTCAGTGTAAGGCGAGTGTTTGGAGAGTCCAGGGCAGGCCAGGTGAGTGGGCCAGGCATAGGAGACAAGGAAGTGAGCAGAGCAGTTTAGAAAAACTAAGGGAGACAAATCTGTCTGTCAGTATGTCATACTGTGGTGGCTTGTGTGTTGCTGTGATGCTGGAGGCTATGCCACCAGTGTTTCAAATGCCAACAGGGTCACCCATGGCAGACAGGTTTCAGTGGAGCTTCCAGACTAAGACATACTGGAAAGAAGGAAAAGACCATCCACTTCTCAAAGAATTGGCCAGTGAAAACCTTATGAATAGCAGTGAAGCACTGTCTAATGTATTACTGGAAAACTTTATGACTAGCTCTGAAATACTTACTGTCCAATATAGTGCCAGAAAGTGAGCCCCTCAGGTTGGAAGGGACTCAAAATACGAATGGGGAAGAGCTGCCTCCTCAGAGTAGAGCTCACTTTAATCATGTGGATGGAGTAAAACTTTCGAGACCTCCATTTGCTGATGTGGCACGTGTCAAGATGAGAAGAAAGAGCTGCCAACATTGATTAATAATTGGAACATGGAATGAATGTATGAAGTATGAATCTAGGAAATTGGAAGTTACCAAAAAAAAAAAAAAAAAGTTACTACGCTGGGAATGACAAAGTGAAGAGGAATTCCATGGCATTCATCATCACAAAGAGTGTATCAAGATCTATACTGAAGTACAATGCTGTCAGTGATAGGATAATATCCATACACCTACAAAGAAGATGAGGAGTTGTGGTAGCATAGTGCATAAAGCACTTGACTGCTAAC
>NW_006921924.1:1386496-1388905 GCF_000298275.1 Orycteropus afer afer
GGGTTTGAACCGCCAGCCTTCTGGTTAGCGGTCAAGTGCCTCAGCCACTATGCTACCAGAGCCCAAGGGTTATCATAGCCAATGTCAAATGGATCTTGGTTGAAAGCAAAGAATACCAGAAAGATGTTTTCTTGTGTTTTATTGACTATGCCAAAGCACTTAATTGTGTGGATCATAACAAATTATGGATAACATTAAGAAGAATGGGAATTCTAGAACACTTAATTGTACTCATGAGGAACCTGGACATAGATCAGGAGGCTGTTGTCCGAACAGAACAAGAGGATACTGCATGGTTTAAAATCAAGAAGGGTATCAGGGTTGTATCCTTTCACTATACTTATTCAATCTGTATGCTGAGCAAATAATTCAAGAAGCTAGACTATATGAAGAAAATATAGCATCAGGATTGGACCTGCGATATGCAGATGACACAATTTTGCTTGCTGACAGTGAAGATGACTTGAAGCACTTACTGATAAAGATTAATGACTACAGTCTGCAGTATGGATTACAACTCAATATAAAGAAAATAAAAATTCTCACAACTGGACCAATAAGCAGCATCACAATAAATGGAGAAAATATTGAATTTGTCAAAGGTTTCATATTACTTGGTTCTACAATCAACACCAATGGAGTCAAGACATCAGAAGACATATAGCATTGGGCAAATCTGGTGCAGAAAAACCTCTTTCAAGTACTGGAGATGAAAGATATTTCCTTGAAAATTAAGGTGTGCCTAACCCAAGTCAGGGTATTTTCAGTCGCCTCATATGCATGTGAGAGCTGGACAATCAATGAGGAAGATCGAAGAAGAGTTGATGCTTTTGAGTTGTGGTGCTGGCGAAAAATGCTGAAAGTACCATGGACTGCTAAAAGAACTAACAAATCTGTTCAGGAAGAAGTGTAGCCGGAATGCTCCTTTGAAGCAAGAATGGCCAAACTTCTTCTCACCTACTCTGGTCATGCTGTCAGAAGGAGCTATTCTCTGGAGAAGGATATCATACTTGGTAAAGTGGAGGGTCAGCAAAAAAGGGGAAGGCCCTCAATAAGATGGAATGATACAGTGGCTACAACAATGGACTCGGGTATATCAGGGTTCATGAGGCTGGCACAGGACCAGGCAGTGTTTTGTTCCATTGTACATAAGGTCACTATGAGTTGGAGACAACTCAAGGACACCTAAGAACAATAACAACATACAGACATATTACTAAAGATAAGATGTACAAAGGAAAAAAAGATGGCTATACGTGTAGTTCATCTTAATTTGAGTATGTTGTAAATTGGGACTATCTGTAGTTATATGTGAGTGAATCAGTTAGCTTTAAGTAAAGCGGATTACCTTCCTTGGAGGTGGGCCTCAACCAATCATTTGAAGGCCTTAAGAACAAAAATGGATTTTTCCTAGTGTATGTTCCATCTCCAGACTATAAATTGACATTTATAGTTGACTTCATTTTTAAAACATGCAAAAGTGAATTATGTTACTTAGAAATCAAAACAGTGGATAAATTCAGAAAGCAATGAAAAAGAAATAATTAGGAAGGAATAGCACTGTGAAAAACTTCTAGGATAATGAACTATATCTTAACTAGGTGGGAGTTACATGGATGTTCACTTTGTGAAAATGTATTGAGTTTTTCATGCATATTTTGTGCTATTTTCTCTAGTTGTATTATATTTTACAATAAAAATAAATGAAAATACATGCTCAGGGAATGTCCAGAGCAAAGTGGGTGGGGGGAGGCTAAACTGAGAGAGATAAATAGAATATCTGAGCACCAAAAACTTATTTTCCGTTTTGGTTTATCTTTCTCTGTTTACCTCACAAAATGCCAAATATTCCAAAGTCCCAAGATCCCCAACAGTAGCAGCCTATATAGTTCTCCTGTTGCCATGTATGATCAAGAGTATCTTGGACATGAAGTAGAATATAAACTGGATTAAACAGACCACTTTTTTTTTTTTAATTGTGATTTGGGTGAAAGATTACAGAGCAAATTCACTTTCCATACAGCAGCTCACATACACTTTGTCTCATGACATTGACTACAATTTACCCCAATGCAACAGCTCCCCTCCCATTTCCTCCCCATAGTTACCTCTTCCCTGCATGCACTTCTGCATCCTGAGCTGTCTCCCTGTGCATACATAGCCCTTCTATTCTCCCATGATTGTTCTCTCCAAGGAGTGTATCTACCTGAGGTAAATGTTAACTCATATGCCTGTCTTTAGTTTGGGTGGAAGCCACAGGAGTGGGTTCAATTCCAGACCTGAAAGGGAGCCAGGGACCATAGTCTCAGTGTTCTACCAAGCTCTATCACACCAGCAAACCTGGTCCCCCTTCCTTTTTTATATGATTTTGAGTTTTGTTCCACATTGTTCTCCCACTCTATCCAGGAT
>NW_006921924.1:1389915-1392406 GCF_000298275.1 Orycteropus afer afer
ATAGCCCTTTCTTCCATAAGTCTCTGTACAGTTGACTTTGTAAACTCATGTGATATTTATTCATTACATCAATTTTTGTTCAGTTTGTTTCAGATTCCTATTATAGATGCCTGAGATGCGTAATCTTTTTTGCTGCTAACATTTAAACAATTGGCTATTTAGTTATCCAAATAACTTAATGGATTAATCCTAAGTATGTTTCTACAACATATTATCTTTCATAAATCTCAACCTTGATTTTTCCTAATTTGTATCAGAAGAATAGCCAATAGATTTTTCCATATTTGGTAACTAATCACTGAATTATGGCACTGAAACAGGGCAAAATATAGACTTGCTTTTGAATTGTCAAAGGAGTAAAATATGCTGTTTGATTTTTAGCATTTAGCATATTTTACTGAAGCTTAATTCTTTAAAGATTGGCAACCTGTGGATGGTATATATAAATTAGAAAAAAACAAACCCACTGCTGTCAAGTCAATCCTGACTCATAGTGATCCCACAGGACAGAGTAGAACTGCCCCCATAGGGTTTCTAAAGCTGTAATCTTTATGAAAGCAGACTACCACATCTTTCTCCTGAGGAGCAGCTGGTGGGTTCAAACCACCAGCCTCTCAGTTAACAGCTAAGCACCTATCCGCTGTGCCACCAGGACTCCTATGACATATATAGTAGCAGTATATTAGTCCAAATGATTAATTTGACATTGGCATTAGTAAGATGGCAAAGTATGTAGTTTTAAGCTCCCATTCCCCAACAGAAACATTGGAAAACAAGCAGAAATTGTCAGAAGCAACTTTGTCAGAATTCTGGAAAACAGTGAAAAATTTACAGCAGCCAAATTAATACTGAATTAAAAAAAAACTGAACTGTAAAACAGAAAGCAAGCTTTGCAGCTGTTTTACTTGCTCGTGCCCATGACCTCCTTGGCAGGGAAGATGGCTTGAAGATGGAAACTCATGTTCTCAGTGTGGAAACCTGGTCCCTCGTTCAGAAGGGAGTAGACAAAACCTTATCTACAAATTATTTTATGTTTACACAGGTAAACAGGTGTTTACCTGTGTTCATCTCTGTTTCACCTGCCTAAGGGCAGAAAAGTAGGTATTACTTGAAAACACTCTAAGGTGAACAATCAAACTGTAGCCCCAAGGGCAAAATAGTATGGCAGAGACATACAACACACTGCCTAAGAGCTGTTAAAAAAAAAAAAAAAAAAAGGTGGAGAGTTTCATTAGGAAATCAGAGCATTAAAAAGCACCTGGTCTATACAGAGAAATTGTGAAAGTCATCCATATGCCCAGGACAATATTAATGTTCAGGAAAGAACTGAGAAAAACCTATGCTTTCCCCTCAGGTTCATCTCTGCAGTAGCCTGGCTAAGTGTGGCAGTACCACCATAGCACAGAGTTAATCTTCAAAGCCTTGGAGAGTTATTACTTTGTTTTGTATTTTTGTTTGTTTGTTTAGCTTCTGACACTCAAAGAAATCTTAGTAAAACTCTAATTGAACACAAGCTAAGAGAACAGAGGCTTCGGTGACCAAACACAGCAAAGATGCTGTTCTTTGCAAAAATTACTTAACAAACTACTACATCTGTCAACAACAACAAAAACTCAGCATATTCTAAGGATACAGGAGAATATGAATTCCAAAATTACCACAGTATTATATTTAAAAGTCTACTTTTCAACAACAACAACAAAAAAAAACCTACAAGACATACAATAAAACAAGGAAGAGTAACACATTCAAAGGAATAAATTAAAGTAACAAATATTGTCCCTGCAGTACCCAAAACATCGTATGTACTAGAGAAAGATTTTAACTGTCTTAAATATACTCAAAGAGCTAAAGAAAAACATGGACAAAGGAATACAGGAAAATGAAGTATGAACAAAATGTGAATATCGATAAATAGATCAAAATTGTGGAAAGTAATCATACAGCAATTCTGGAGCTGAAAAGTACAATAACAGAAATGGAAAATTCACTACAGGGGTTCAACTGTAGATTTCATCAGTGAATTTGAGGAGTGTTGTTTTTATTGCTGTCAACTCAGTTCTGACTCATACTAACCTATATACAACAGGAGGTTCTGCTCCATCCCCACAATGAACGTCGTATTTGAGGCCTTTGTTGTGGACTTTGTTAATCTATCTCATTAAGGGTTTCCTCTTTTTTGATGACCTCTACTTTACCAAGCATGATGTCTTTCCCCCAGGGACTGGTGCCTCCTGATAACATGTACAAAGCACATGAGATTAATTCTGGCCATCCTTGTTTCTAAGGAGCATTCTGGCTATACCTGTTCCAAGACAGATTTGTTCCTTCTTCTGGCAGTCCATGGCATATTAAATATTACAAGATACCACTGTACCCACTATGGTGTCTATGATTATAAATAATGAAAAACAGGAGTTCCAGTAAGGTGGTGGTATAGGCAGACAAACCACACAGACCCTCTTCAACAAAGAAAAGGGGAACCAAGTAA
>NW_006921924.1:1393065-1399124 GCF_000298275.1 Orycteropus afer afer
TATTTCATTCTTTTATTATTATTCTTTCTTCTTCCCTTCCCAGGTTACAGTTTTCCCCTTTTTCTCTCTTCCCTGTTCCTGGTTCTCATGTTTTATTACCTTGCTGTTCTCCCCATTCATTGTTTTTCTTTTTGCATATTTCCCATTTTTTCATTATTCTCCAACTCTACCTCTTTTCTCTTATTCCCCCCTCCCCATACATTGCATATTTTGTTTCCCCTTTTATATGCATATGTTTTCTGCCTTTTTAGATAATTTCTTTAAATATATTCTCTCATTTATTGCCTTTCTTCTTTTTTTTAAATTTTTTTCTCTTTTTGGTGATCCTATGTGTTTATGTGATGTGTGTTTTTTGTCCTCTTGTATTTTCTTTTTTGATGGTTTTTCAATTGGTTGTTTCTGTCTAACTGAGTGGGAGACAGTAACCATGCTAGTATGACACAACCACACCCACACCTCCTGCAGCTCCACTTACTGTGTGAGAATCACCACTTCCTTCTGCAGCAACTGATGAATGATACATGACCACCAATTAGAGCCTGACTCACCCTTAACTGATTTTCACAGATAACAGAGATCTGTACAGCCCCTCTCATTCTCTATCACACCCACCAGGAGACAGGTGGTTACTGCAAAAGTGCTGCCAACTAGCAAATAGAGGAGCACAGTACCCTGCTTATTCAGATACACACACACATAAAAAAAGAAAAGAAAAAATTAAAATCTTGGCTGAATCACTCCAACATACAATCACCAATTAAATATACATACAACAAAGCCACAATGTCTCAGAGACAACAGACCATCACAGTTCACACAAAGAAGATAAAGCAGGAGAAACAAGGGACCAGGATACAGACCCAGAACACATCCCTGAGGAAGAATGCCAAAGGCGCAGGGAGGCCATATCTTAGGACCTCCTCTAAGCCCACAAGAGGAAGACAGAATCACCATCAGTAGCCCAAGGCCTATCCCTAGGAGGCCAGCCATGCTGCCTCCCTCCAGCCCTTTCACCAAACGATGCTCCTACAGCACCTTCCACCTCTCTGCTGGGTTCGATAATTCGCTGCAGTGGCCAGACAGAACTCACAGATTATAGGGTTTAGCAGGGAAGCAACAGACTACATTTCAAGTTCAGAAATGCCCTTAGTCTCTTGCAGCCTGCTGTCTCACAGCCAACAGTCTCTCTCAGTCACTCTCAGCAATGTGTATCTCTCAGTGTCTCTCTCAGCAGTGTGTGCCTCTCTCAGTCTCTCTCAGCAATGCATGCCTCTCGGGGTCTCTCTTGGCAGTGAGTATCTCTAGCATCTCTCAGCCAGCAGTGAGAGACTCCTTCTGCCTCTAGGAGGTCTTCTTTTGAGTCCGGAAGAGTGGTCAAACTAACCAATCCCAACATCAGAGTTCTATACACCTGAGAGGGAGCGAACTTCCCAGAAAATTACTCCCTGCTGCTCCCAATGGAAATACCCCAGGTGGATAACTTTATTAATCAGGAGCTACTCAGTTGCTCTTAGAAAATTCCATCACAGAGTTTACAAAAACTGATGGCTAGAAAAGCCACACTATGTAATTTACTACACCACAGGCCAACCCCCTGGCTTTTCTAGCCATTATCCCTTTTATACTTCAAAAATTAACATCCCCTTCACCATCACGTTAAGAATAACCATACCCATGAAAGCATGTAAGCCAGCCACTTCATGCCTTGGTCTCCCTCCATTTTAGAAAGCCAATTTCTAATTTGCCCATCCGTATCAAAGCAGTACTGTGAGGAGACAATCATGTCCTTTCTCTCTGAAGAATCTCCGGTTCTGCTTGGAAACTTTGGGCATCTGCATCCATAAACAAGCAAAGTCCAGTCCAGCACAAGCCAGTAAATTGCAGCAACTTAACATCAGCTCAGTGTCAAACATCTTCCTCTTCATTTGGTCAGGTTCTGCTCAGCTCAGCCCTAGCCATCCCAGCTAGGTCACAAGTTCCAGCTGCCAAGTTTGGGAGTCATACTCTTCCCTTCACTTCAGACCAGCTAGCACCTCATCTCACATCCTGAGTCCTCAGGGACTATTTCAATGCCCACAGGCTCACAACTCCTTGCATTTCAGACCAGCCAGCCCTTCCTCTCATCCCCAGCTTCCATGGCCTAGGTCAAAGAGTACCAAAGTCAGCCCGTTTCTTCTTTGTTGCACTTCCCCAATTTCCACTCAAATGGACCCAGGTGGTCACAAGCAAGCAGCATACAAGCCTACTATTCACTGGCTTCCTTTAACTTCCAGTCCTGGAAGGGGTTTCTCTCATGGACCATGACTTTCCTGCCTTGATGCACCCAAACCCTAACTGCATGCTTGAAATTCAAAGCCAGACAGTCATTTGCTTTTTTTTTTTTTTTTTCCTCTGTAGGTCCTGTCTTCCAAAGTAGATTTTTTTTTCTCTCAGTAGTTCTGGTTGGGTCTTTTCAAATGCAAATGTCCTCACTCAGGTTCTGAGTGGTTCTCGGGTTTTCTACCTAAGCCCATATAATCTCCACGGAGGGTCTGAAACAAAAGTCTGTGTTTCTTCTGAGCAATTTCTAATTCCCCTTTTAATATATCCAATCAAGGATCAGCTGAAGGCAGACTTACATGCTCTCTGTTACCCATAACCCATAATCATTTCTAATGTACAACTAGGGAAAAGAACATGCATTATCCATAGTACATTCAGATAAATACATAATACAAAACATAATCCTTTTGAAGACATTACAGTTTCATCCTTTAACCTTGATGATCTTCCCATTCTATGTATATGGCCTCGGGCCATTGGTTGGGTGTAACCAAAAGCTCTAGCCTCTGGATCAATTACATCCTTTAATAGGTAACACCAACCAAAGTAACCATCTAAGAATCCAAATTTTCACTTCCCAGGCCCCTTCCTTCTTTCTTTTACAAAGTCCCATGCTTTAGTGGGTCTGGAGACACTGCAATGTATCCCACCCCTTCTGACACCCACTGCCAAAGGGACAGGGGGGCTACCTCTTCTGACCTCCTCTAACCCCACAAGAAGAAGACAGAATCATCATCAGTCACCCAAGGCTTACTCCTGGTAGGCCAGACATGCTGCCATCCTACAGCCCTTTCACCAACCATTCCTCCCACAGCAACCAGCACCACTCTGCTCCATTCAATAATTTGCTGCAGTGGCCACACAGAACTTACAGATTATAGGCTTTATTAGGGAAGCAACAGGCTACAAGTTCAGAAATGCCCTCAGTCCCTTGTAGCTTACCGTCTCCCAGTCAACAGTCTCTCTCAGTTTCTATCAGCAATGAGTGTCTCTTGGTGTCTCTCCCAGCAGTGCGTGTCTCTCAAGGTCTCTCTCAGCAGTTTATATCTCTCAGGTCTCTCTCTCAGCAATGTGTATCTCTCAGTTCTCTCAGCCAGCAGTGAGAGATTCCTTCTGCCTCTAGGAGGCCTCTTTTTGAGCCTGTCAGAGTGGTCAAACTAACCAATCCCAACATCAGAGATCTACACACCTGACAGAGTGAACTTCCCAGAAAATTACTTCCTGTTGTTCCTAAACAACCCGAGGTTGATATCTCTAATAATCAGGAGCTACTCAGTTACTCACAGCAAATTCCACCACAGAGTTCACAAAGACTTATGGCTAGAAAAGCCACACTACGTAATTTATTACACCACAAAGAAGCAGCATTGGAACACCCTGAGAAGGAATTCAAAAGAATTATACTCATGTACCTTCAACAGATTGAGAGACAGATCAAGGAAAACACTGACAAAATTAAGGAAACACAGACAAACTCTAGAACAATTTTGGAAGGACATACAAGAACAAAATGAAATAAATAAATGAAAAATTAGAAATGATACAAAATCTACAGATAGAAATCCAGAGGATTAATACTAAATTTTCAGAAATAGATAAACACATTGAACGGGCAAAGGAATAAAATTAAATCGATGGATGACAGAATTAATGAGATTGAAGACAAATACCTGAATGCTTCCTTAGAAAGGGATCAATCAGAAAAAAAGATCAAAACAAAATGAAGAAAGCCTAAAATTCAGTTGGGTTACCATCAAAAGAAATAACCTGTATGTCATTGGAATTCCAGAACAGGAAGAGAAAAAGAATCCCACTGAGAAAATTGTCCAAGATTTGTTGGAAGAGAACTTCGCTGATATGATGGAAGATGAGCATATATCTACTAAAGAAGTCCAACAAATCCCACACAAGATAGACCCCAAAAGAAAATGACAAAGAGATATCATCAACAAACTCACCAAAACTAAAGACAAATAAAAAATCCTGAAAGCAGCACATGAAAAACAAAATGTTACATGCAAAGGGCAACCAATAAGATAAAGCTCTGATTTCTCAACAGAAAACATGCAGGTGATAATGCAATGGGATGGTATAAATAAAACCCTGAAACAGAAAAATTTACAACCAAGAATTATATACCCAGCAAAACCGTCCCACAAATATGATGGTGAAATCAGGAGATTTCCAGGTAAGAAGAAATTAAGGGAATTTGTTAAAACCAGACTAACCTTACAAGAGAAACTAAAGGGAGTCCTTTGAACAGAGAACCAATAATAGCAAACAACAACCGAACATTAATACACATGGTAACATAGTCCAGAAACCAACACAGCTATGGACATATCCAAAGTAAAATAAGCTTACAATATTGTAAACAAGGAACTAGAGATATCAATTAGCAAATGAAGACTACTAAAATTCAAAAGAGGGAAAATACAGTGTACTCACGGAACTTCTAAATCGTTAGGAAGTCAAGAGAGTTGCAAGATAGAATGGATCATTCTAAACTCTGGAAGAAAATTGTAAATCACAGGGTAACTGCAAAGAAAAATGATAACCCTTCACATCACAATAAAAAAGAAGACAAGCACAAATATTTAGCAAATACTAAAACAAGAGCAATGAAGGAAATTATAACCTGATTCATAAACAAAACAAGGTCAGCACAGAAAGTTATATGGAACAAAGAAAAAAAGAACACCACAAAAAAAAAAACACACATAACAAATGACAGCATCAAATTCATACTTTTCAATAACTACATTGAATCTCAATGGATTAAATGCACTACTCAAGTTATGGAGAGTTGCAGACTTGATAAGAAAACAGAACCGATCAATATGCTTTCTACAAGAGACACACCTAGGAGACAAAGACAAAAATAGACTAAAAATCAAAGGTTGGAAAAAGATATATCAAGCAGAGTGCAATCAAAAAAGAGCAGGAGTGGTAATATTAATTTCTGATAAGATTGACTTTAAGAGAAAAATCACCATAAGAGTCAAGGAAGGACATTATATAATGATTAAAGGATCAACTGAACAAGAAGATATAACCATAGATATAACATCTATGGACCAAATGAAAGACCCCAAAATACGTAAATCAGACTTTAACAGAATTGAAAAGACAGATGACTCCACTGACATAGCAAGAGACTTTAATACATCACTTTTTTTAAGAGCTTGTTTTACATTCAGCATTATGTGTACATTTAGTTTCACTCTCCATTTACCATGTCCAACCCTAACTCAGTCTCCTACCCAGTAACCCTTCCCTCTGTACCCCTCATATTGATGCACTCCTATTTGTCTGCATTTCCTCAATTTGAATGTTTGTCAGCTGGTGCCCCATGATCTATTGCTCTAAATGATATATTACCATAGAGTATGTGGGTTCATCATCCTGGGTTGAGTGGTCTACATGTACATCTTGTTAACTATTGGGCTGAGAGCCAGCCACTGGGGGTGAGTTTTATTCCAGATGCACAATTTATTCCGGGGCCATAGTATTGAGGATCTCATCAGATTTCATCTGACCAGTAATTCTGGTCATTATTGAATTTTTGGATTTTTTTCCACGTTTTTCCTCCCACTCTATCCAGGATCTTCAGATTTGATCCCTTCTTGAGTGGTTGGCATTCGTAGCTGGGCACCATCTAGTTCTTCTGGTCTCAAGGGCCATCGTGTTCTATGGCTGATTGCTTCCAAATACCCTTGATTTTTTTTTTTTTTTTT
>NW_006921924.1:1411767-1430314 GCF_000298275.1 Orycteropus afer afer
AGGTAGATACACTCCTTGGAGAGATCAGTCATGGGAGAATAGAAGGGCTATGTATGCACAGGGAGACAGCTCAGGGGGGCAGGAGTGCATGGGAGGGAAGGACACAGGGAAGAGGTAACTATGGGGATGAAGTGGGAAGAGAGCTGTCGCATTGTGGGAACTTGCACTCAATATCATGAGACAAAGTGTATGTGAGCTGCTGTATGGAAAGTGAATTTGCTCTGTAAACTTTCACTCAAATCACAATAATTTTTTTTAAATGAAAAATAACAAGTGTTGCTAGGGATGTGGATAAATTAGAGCTCTAATCTATTGTTGGTGGGAATGTAAGATGGTCCAGCCTCTGTGGAGAACAACTTGTTGGTCCTTCAAAAAGTTAAACACAGAATTATCATATGACACATCAATTCCACTCCTAGATACACCCCAAAGACTTGAAAACAAGAATTCATACACATACTTGTGTATCATCGTGTATAGCACCATTATTCACAATAGTTAAAAGATAGAAACACTAACATATGAATGGATAAGCAAAATATGGTACATGTGTATACAATAAGGAGCTCTCTTCGGTTCAAATCCACCAGCTACTCCATAGGAGGAAGATGAGGCAATGTACTTCCATAAAGATTTACAGCCTTGGAAATCCAACGGGGGTTGCTATGAATCAGAATCGACTCAATGGCAGTAGGTTTAGTTTGGCTTTAGTTTATATATACACTGCAATATTATTCACCCATAAAGAGAAACAAAGTTCTGATATATGCCACAACATGGAGGAACCTTGAGAACATCTTAAATGCAATAAATCAGACACAAAAGGACAGATCCTGTACGATTCCACTAACATAAAATATCTAGAATAGTCAAATTCAAAAAGACAGAAAATAGATTACAGGTTACCAGGGGCTAGGGTAAGGGTGGTAATATGGAGTTATTCCTTAGAGTATATAGAGTTTTTCTATCAGTTTTTCACCATACTGGTGGTAGTTGTATAACACTGTGAATGTAATTAATGCCACTGAACTGTATACTTAAGAATTGCTAAACTGGCAAATTTTATGTTATATATTTTTTACCACTGTAAATTTTCATTAAAAATTTAAAATAATTAAATTGAATGTCTTATTCTTCTTTATTTAAAGAAAAAAAACGAGGCTAATATTTATTGTAATATCTTCCTTATCTGTTTCCCAACTAAAGTCCATCTTTGGACCTTTGGCACTTAAGGACAGTTTGTGACATATAGTGGTAGTACTTAGCAGAAAGAATAGTAGTATTCCTAGCAAGTAGCATTTACTGAGTATTTACTACATGCCAGGTACTGTAATAAGTGTTTTTTACCAGCATTAACTCATTTGTCTTCACAACAGAGTTATGGGTGAGTACTATTAGTATTTTAATTTTACAGATAAGGAAAGTAAGGCACAGGGAGTTAAATGACTCTCCTAAGGTTATACAAACTGTTAAGTGACAGAATTAGGATTCAAACCAAAGTATTGCGGCTCCAGAGCTTGTAGTTCTTCTATTGTTATGGTTTCTTTTAAGGGAGTATTCTTTAAATAATTATGTACAGCTCCAATTATTCCTTCTAGCATTAGTAGAACGTATCACCTTTAATGCTATTCTTGCTCTTCTGAATTTCTACATTATTCATTCAATAATCACTGAGTATCTTGTATGTTTCAGGCAGTGTGGTATGTACAGCTAGTCACAGCTGTCATGAAATTTAAATTCTACTGAGAAAAACTGACATTAAGTATCTTCTATAATAAATTATTTCGTTATGATTATGATCAGATAAGGCCTATCCTTACAGTTAGGTATTTTCATAAATTGTCTCTCAATCTCCCTTACTTCTTTGAACCTCTCTCTCCAGAGCTCTGTACCAGTCAAGTAGCTCTTAGCATGGTTTGCCATATATTGCAGCTCTTTGGACATTTGCCTTTTATCATTTTCTAAAGGTCAAGTTCACTAACAACAGAGTTGCTTCTTATCTATGTCCTGTAGTGCTCAACACAGTATCTTTTACATAGTTGGTAGAATAGGTTCTCAATATTCACTGAATTAGTTAAATTAAATTAAGTCTGTCTGAATTTTTTTTTAAGATGATGAATGATCCACATTAAAAGTAAATAATTTTGCTTTACTCTCATATAAATTACTTAAGCAGCTTCAATAACGGCAGGTCAGGACAAACTCTTGTACTTAGTATCTGAATTATATGAACTTAGTAAAAACAGAACAAGAACAAATTAGTGAACGGCCACTAATAATCTTTGTTCTCACCATGAGAATCACTGCCAAAATACACAGATTCTCTGTAACACAGAAACATTTCTTTTTAAATTAAAGGATTCCCATGGCCACTTAAGTCTACTCTTTTATTTTTGCTAGATAAACTAAAGAAATGGAAATATTGGGAGCATCCACCTTTTATGTGAGCAAAGATACATAAAGTATATTTTACAGTGTGATAGCACACATTCCGGAGGTTTAAAATTGTTTAAAGCACACTTCTTTATAGCAGTACACAACTCGGGGTGGCTTCTGTGCCAGCGAAATGACATCAAAGAAATTTTTGTCATTGAAACATAAAAATATGTGCTTTAAAATTCACCATTAAAAATGACATAGTCTAGGTTTTAAAAATGAGGCATTGCATGCCAGAAATTAAAATTATTAATTAGAACCACGCAGTTATAGATGGTGGACTTATCTTTCATTTGGAAAACTAATTGTATGTATTTTTTTTTCAATGATGGAGACAAAGTTATTCTATGAGTTTATTACTTATGATCAAAATCAAAAAGAGAGGCTGATTAACTCTATTACCCCAAAAGTTGGGTATTTTTAATGATGTCTAATTTCTGAGAAATAGTCAAGTCAGATTTTTTCCCCCATTACTAACTAGAGAACTGAAAAATGGATTAAGGAACATGTTAAATGATTTCCAGTACAATAGCTGTTAAACAGCATCTTATCTGGTTATTGAAATTATATGTTTTCTATTTAAAATATATACATGATTAAATAAAATGCATTCTATTATTCATAAAAGTCCCTTAGAATGACATTTTAGAAAATGAAAAATAAAGAATGTGCTACAACTACAAAAGATTTGGGGAGGTTGTCAGGTGAAATAATATAATAATAGGTACATTAGATACAGGGTTCTAGTTTACAGTTGGTCATGAAAAGCATATTTTTACATATTTAGATGTGTGAGTGTATGCTAAGTAGAAGTGAAAGTGAAACTTAAAAAGCTTGTTATAAAACACCACTTTTATAAGAAACAGAGCAAGAAATTAAGAAATAATCATACTTAAGTTTTAAATGAGTACTGAGTATTCCACTCTTTAAAAGTGTGTAGTCATAATTGACAATCTCTTCTTCTGATGTAGTTTTTCTCAGCATATCCTAATTTTGAAACAGAGAATTTGTCATTTCTGAACAGTGGTTTTTAAATGATGTATTTCATGTTTTTAAGAGCTAAAATCATTTCACTAGCATACCAATCTACCCTATATGTGTGCTGCTATAAAAATTTCTTGTGAATTAAAGACTACTCTAACATGTGAAGTCTTTTATTTGTGCTACAGAAGGATTCCTTGGTAAATGATAGAACTTAGAAATGAGATTTCTATAACATGATTTAATTCACATAAATATACTCTGAGTTCAGCCTTTTAGAAGTAGTACTATTCTTTGTAATGAAGAACTTCTACACATGCCAAAGATAAATAATTAAAAAGTACAGCACAGATTGGAAAACTGTTTCTACAAAGGACCAAATAGTAATTACTTTAGGCTTTGTGACATATTTAGTCTCAGTAGCAGCGACTCAACTCTGACATTATAGCGCAAAAGAAGATCTAGATAATATATAAATATATATATGTGTATCTGTATTCCAGTAACACTTATAAATATAGGTGGCAAGTCAATTTGGCTTGTGGGCTATAGTTTGCCAACCTTTGTAAACTCTGTGTGTCTCTCCCCTAAGTCCCCTAACTAAAGTATGGAATACCAATAATTGAATTAATGGATAAATGAATCAATGAATAGCTAAATACATAAAAGAAAATAAAAGGATACCTATCTAGGACCTTCTCTAGTGAAGTAGGTTGGGTTAAAAGAGGCATATGATGTTTAGATATTTTGATTATTGTTATAAAAAAAAAGACATGAGAAGTGTGTATTTGGATACTACAAAAATATAATTAACCTACTATTTTGGAATTCTCTTCTAATCCCACTGAAATTAAAATGATATTTCCAAATAATTCTATCCTTATCTACAGCGAAGATGAATGGGAGAAGAAAGAATGGCTCTATCACTTAGTTGTTCTTGGAACACTAAGAAGAAAAGTTTTAAAAGAGCACATTACCTTAAAAGAAGGGAAACTGAACATCTTCATTCTTATTCTTTCTCACTCTCATTGTCTCTGTCTGTCTCCTTTCCTTCCTCATACACAGACTACCTGGACCTTTCATATCTACAGCTGCAGAGAGTAAAGCAAACACCAGACTTGTCTCCTCTGCAGAGAAAAAGAATCCTTGCAGTACATATTATTTTAAATATGTTATTTAAGAATTGCCAAAATTATTTTTCAAATATAAAAACCAAACTCATTCAATTATGGCAATGTCACACATCATGGTTCAGTATTGCACATATGACAAGACTGGCATTTTGAAACCAAATTGTTTTGAATCATTTAGTAATGAGAAAGCATATAAATAATTGCAGAGTGACCAGAATATGTATTTTAAGTCAAATTAACTATAAAACAGTGACGCATTTTTCCACAACTTTCTAAAATAAAATGGGCAATTAGGCTAAGAACAACCATGAAAACTTTTACCTTTGTGAATCTTCCTGTGAGAAATAAAAGCGTTAAAATTATGTGCTTATACTCTAGTTGTCTTTTTAGCCTTAATTACAGCATTCATACTGACACACTATTTCGTGACATGACACATATTTAAATGTAATTTTACATTAATTCCCTTTTATAACCAGACTCTTGAGTTATTTAGGAAACAACCATGATAATGAATGTCCTGAAATTAGGGACTGTCAGCACGATTTAATAGAAATAAGAGTGACAACCAGTACTTGCATCATTAGGTGCTGATCTTCCCTTATGGAACTCTTAAACTGTAAGAGTTTATGCTATGTCCACCATCTGTATTGTTCAGATATGATCTCTATAATTACATAGTGTGCATGTTTTATGTCATTGGTAGAAATATCATCGGGATTTTTTTTATTAATTCAATAAAACTTTATTGCAAGATTAATGTATGCCAGGCATAGTATTATAGACACAGAGACAAAATATAAGGTCAGAGCCTCAAGGCGCTCACAATCTAGAGGCATTATACCTTATCTTCAAAGTGAAAATTAATAATTCATGACACTAACATCCATATGTGAACAGATGAAATCAGGGGGCAATCGTATAGTTGCTATGAAGCATTGACAGGCATTCATTCAACAAACATTTATGATAATTAAAATACTAAAAAAGGTGAATGGAGGGGAAGAGAAAAGATGGAGTCTTTGTGACACACTCTGCCCAATTGCTCTACAACAGAGACCTAAAACCCCGGGTGAAACAGATATAGATGCTAATTCTGGAACTCTCATTTTAAATGAGGGGATAAAGAAATGGATTAAACATGAACTAGAGAGGGAAACAGTGTGAAAACAATGACTGAGAAGAGAGAAGAAGCTGGATTCCAATGAAACATAGTCATTTTGAGACAGACAAGGCATCATACAAAGGCAAAAGAAACCAATTTCACAGAATCCCCATTGGGACATAAAGACAGTGTGGACTGATCCAGAGTGAAACAAGGTGAAGAGAACATGAGAGAGATCTGGGAAAGGAAAGTGCAAGGAAATGGATGAGAATTCCAGTGGTACAGGCAAGAATTCCAGTGATACGGATGATAGCAGAGTGAGGAGGGAGTCAGTGAAGGGGAATAAAACAACTCACTACTAGTTAGGTATAGTCATTTGGGTTTAGGGCCCACACAGAGAAGAAGGCCTGGGGTGGTGGTTGGAGATGTTGTACTCCAGGCAGCCCCCAACTTGATTGAGTCTGGGCAAGAACTGGGTAACAGGCTGCACTCAGTCACCAAGAAGTGCACTAGGCTGATGACAGTAAACGGCAACTACGAAAGTACTTTCTCTACAACACCTTCCCAGTGACAAGGGGTGAGCCCCCACCTCAAACCTCACCAACCTAGTGGCTAGGCACACTTCATGCCATGCCCTAACCTTCCTGGGTTTGCTCAGGCTGCATCCCCCGAGCAGCAGCCACTTACCACACCATACCTCAAGCAGACCTGGCCACCCACCTGCACACTCTGTGCACCCAACACTTGTGTGACTAACAGCTCATGCTCTAAAGGAATGAAAGAAGCCTGTTCCATGGCTCCACCATTGGAGGTTCATATACGTGCAGATCACAAGTTAGGCTCCAGCCCTCTTCATGGGAATGTGCTCCCACATACTACATGACTGCTGCCTACTGTCACTGCAATACCCCCTATTTTTTTTATTTTTCCCTTTTTCTTCTTGTTTTCCCACTTTTTCTTCCTTATTTTTTCCCATTCCTATTTTTTTTCCTTTATTTTTACCCACCTTTTTCTTACTCCCTTTTTCTCCTCTTTTTCTCTGCCCAATCCAATGTGAGGCGAACCTTGTTTCCTCACTAATGAGCCATACCTACCATAACTATCACCTACCTCCCCACCCAACAGGATAAACAACCACCCCTGCACCACTGGATCAATGGCAGAAGGTGGACAATACCAGTTCACCAAAACCAATAAACACGGACCCACATCCACATTCCTTCTAGTTACTCCACCCACCCAGAGACAAGTGAGGAGCACCCCACTGCTACCGGACCAGCAACCAAAGAAGCAGGCCTGCCCCACCTGCCTGGATATATCACAACAAAGCAAAGCAAAAACTCAGGTTGAAAAAAAAACATGTTATTAATAAATAAATACAAAAACTCCAAAATGTGTAATAGACACAAACAACTTCAAATCAAACAAAGAAACAGACAAGATAGCACAAGCAAGTGACCATAGTAAAGGACCAGGAAACCTCCCCAAGAAGGAACAGGTAACAGAATTACCTGATAAGGAATTCAAAAGATATTATTTATGTGTGTATGTGTATATTCGGAAGGAAGATGGGGCAATCTACTTCCGTAGTGATACTGCCTCGGAAACCCAAGGAGGAGTCACTATGAGTCGGGTTCCACTTGACGGCACATAACAACAACAACAACAACAATGTGTGTATGGCTTTCCAAGAGCTCAAGGAAGCCATAAACAAAATCAAGACAAATGCAGACAATATCCTAGAAGAATTCAGGAAAACAATATAAGAGCAAAATGAGAAAATAAATAGATAATAAGAAACTACACAAAAACAGTAATTAGAAATTCAGAAGATTAACCTTAAAATTATGGAGATAGGTAACACACTGGAAGGACAAAAGGGTAGAATAAAGCAATTAAAGACTGGATTGGTGAATTACAAGGCAAATCCCCTGACACCAATTTGTATGAGGAAAAATCAGGAAAATAAGAATAAAGAAAATCTAAGAATTATATGAGACACTATCCAGAGGGGAAAAAAAATTATGTATGATTGGAATTCCAGGATAGGAGTGGGCCAAAACACACACACACATACACAGAAAATTATCAAAGACTTGCTAGCAGAAAATTTCCCTAATATCATGATGAAAAGATATCCACCAAGAAGTTCAATGAACCCCATACAGGATAGTCCACTAAAAGAAAGTCACCAAGACACATCATAATCAAACTTTCCAAAACCAAAGACAAAGAAAGAATCTTGAGAGCAGCTTGGGAAACCATGTTATTTACAAAGACAACCAATGAAACTAAGCTCTGATTTCTCTGCAGAAAACATGCAGGCAAGAGAGTAATGGGATGACATAAATAAAACCTTGAAAGAAAAAAACAAGAATTATATATCCAGTAAAACCATCCTTCAAATAACAATGGTAAAATTAGGACATTTTCAGATAAACAGAAATTAAAGGAATTTGTAAAAACCAGACCAACCTTACAAGAAATGTTAAAGGGATTCCTTCAGGCAGACAACCACCAACAGCAGACAACAACCTGAGATTAAGACAACAGACAACATCCCTGGAAACCAACCTAGAAAAAGAATACTCAAAATAAGTTTACAAAACTGAAAATACAGAATCAGAAGCATCAATCTGCAAATGACAAGAACAAAGTCAAAAGAGGAAATAAATGGTATAATCACAGAACTTCCAAATGGAGAGGAAGTCAGGACTATATCAAGATAAACAGACTGTTTCAAACTTAGAAAGACAAAAATTAATTACAAGGTAACCACAAAGAAAATTTATTAACCAGAATAAGAAAAAAGAAAACCATAAGGATTTAGTAAACACAAAATCAAAAACAGTGAAGAAAATGCAAAAGGAAATCTGATAACAAAATGAACTCAGCACAGTAAAATATAAGGAACAAAGAAATCATCAACACTACAATAAATAAATACAAGAGAATTAAAGCAATAAATTCATACCTAACATTAATTGCATTGAACATAAATGGATTAAATGTACTGGTCAAGACAATGAGAGTGCCAGAATGGATAAGAAACAGGACCAATCAATATGTTGCCTACAAGAGACTCACCTTAGTTGCAAAGATAAATTTAAAATCAAAGTTGGAAAAAAATACCTCAAGCTAACAGCAACCGAAAAGAGGATGAGTGGCAATATTAATTTCTGATAAAATAGACTTCAAGGAAAACACAAGCATAAAGGAGAAGGAAGGACGTTATGTAATGACTAAAGGGTCAATCCAGCAAGAGGACCTAAACATAAAAAACATCTACACACCCAATGAAAGAGCCCCAAAATACATAAAAAGCAAACATTAACAGAATTGAAAAGCAAAATATACAAATCCACAACTATAGTATAAGACTTTAATACACCACTTTTGATGAACTAGAAAGAAACTTTAAAAAGATACAGAAGATCTCAACAACACAACCAATTTGACCTCCAGGCATATACAGAACATTCCACTCAACAAAAACACAATACACATTCTTTTCCAATGCACATAGATCATTCTCCAGAATAGACCATATGTTAGCCCGCAAAGCAAGACCTGGTGTCGTTTAAAAAATCAAAATAATACAAGGCATCTTCTCATAACAATGCTGTAAAATTAGAAATAGGAAGAGCGGGAGGAAAAATCCAATACATGGAAACAGAATAACAACCTGCTTAAAAATTATAGGGCAAAAACAGAAATAAAATGTGAAATAAAATAATTCCTAGAAGCAAACAAGAATGAAAACAAGACATACCAAAACCTTTGGGGCACAGCAAAGCAGTGCTCAGGGGTCAATTTATAGCAATAAATGCACACATCAAAAAAGAAGAAAAAACAATAATTAAGACCTTACAATAACAGCTCTAAAATTTAGAAAATGAGCAGCAAAAAAAGCTTATAGTCTGCAGAATAAAGGAAATAATAAAGATTTGTGCAGAAATAAATGAACCAGGAAACAGAAAAGCAATAGAAATCATCAACAAGACTAGAAGGTGATTCTTTGAAAAGATTAACAAAATTTACAAACAATTGGCATATTTAACTAAGATAAAAAAGGATAAGATAAAAATAACATGCATAAAAAATGAAATGGGCAAAGTCACAAAAGAACTAACTGAAATAAAAAGGATAATAACAGAATACCATGAATAAAAGTATTTCAACAAAATTGAAAATCTAGTAAAAATGGACAAATTTCTAAAAACCCACAACCTACTTAAACTTAACACAAACTGAAGTAAAAAATTTGAAAATGCTCATAACAAAAGAAGAAATTGAACAGGTCATAAACAACTATCAACAACAAAAAAAGTGTTGGTCCAAATGGCTTCACAGGAAAACTCTACTAAACATTAAGAGAAGAGTTGACATCAATTCTACTCAAAATGTTCCAGAATATAGAAAATGAAAGAATATTCCACAATTAAATTTATGAAGCAAGCATAATCCTGATAACAAAGTCAGGAAGAGACATCACTAAAAAAGAAAATTACAGACCAATATCCATCATGAGCATAGATGCAACAATCCTCAACAAAATCTTAGCCAATATAACCCAGTCTCATCACAAAAAGCAATACATCACGACCAAGTGGGTTTCATATCAGCTATGCAAGGATGATTCAATATTAGAAAAACAATCAGTACAATCTACCACATAAATACAACACCAAAGTAACCCGGCATGACATAGTTCACAGACAGTGTTCTACATCCTACTTTGGTGAGTAGGGTCTTAAAAGCTTGTGAGCGGTCATCTAAGGTGCCACTGTTGGTCTCTCCCCAGACAGAGCAAAAATTAGTGAAAAAAATCAAAGATTCATAGAAACAATTAGTCCAAGGGACTAGTGGACCACATGAACCTCAGCTTCCACAACCCTGAGACCTGAAGAACCTGAGAGTGTCCTCCTGCCATAGCAGATCACTCTGAAAAGGAAGACAATAGGAGGTCATGGAGAAAATGGGAGAAAAATGTGAGACCAAACTCAAAATTATCAAAAAGACCAGACTGGTAGAACCCCCCAGGCTAGGAACCTTAGTTACTCTTGAAGCCTGAAAATGAACTCATCCCCATGGCTCAACCTTCGGCCAAACAAAGGACAGGCCTAAGGGGCGAACAGTAACATCAGAGAGGTATGCACTTCTTCACTTCTTCAAGCAATCAACCATACGAGATCAAAAGGGCAGCATGTGCCCGGGTAATGATGCTCAGAGAGCAGGAATGGATAGGAAAGGAGGACAGAGATAAATGGTAAACACATGGAGGAAAGTGGAAAGAGTGCTGTTACATCGTGGGGGCTGCATTCCATGTCACGAAACAAAATGTGTATGAACAGTTGAATGGAAAACCAATTTACTCTATAAACTTTTACTCAAATCACAAGGAAAAGTTAAATAAATAAGTAAAAATGGTGATACATAAAACACAGTCTCTGCCTTTCAGGAGTGTGAAACATAGTGGGAGAGGAGACACACACATAAAAAAACTAATTACAATACAGAAAATAAGGAGAAATAAGTTTTATAATACAGGTACAAAAATCGGATATAGAGTTTAGATGAAAGAATGATGAATACCAAAGGGATGGGAAAAGCTATGCAAAGGAGATGAATTTTTTTTTTTAATTAAAGGAGGTGAATTTTAAATTGAGCCACGAAGATTGCTCATTTTTATTTGTATTATTTTTTCATGAGAAGAGAATGGAGAGATGCGCGTTCCATCCTGAAATCATGATGGAAAGCCTGGAAAGACATGGCTTATTATAGGATGTGTATTAGGATGCAGTCAATTATGAAGCTGGGAGGTTCATTTGGGGCCAAATGGTGATAGACTTTACTTGCCATTGATAAGAAGTTTTAATTTTATTCCTTAATTAATGTGGTGGTGATGGTAGGTGGGTGGCTGAGAGAAAGACAGCAATGAAAACTATTGAATGGTTTCGAAGGAAGTTATTTCGAAGTCCTCAGCAGTGAGTTCATAGTTTTCTAGACTAAATTGTTTTGGATGTTCTACACAGCAACTTTCTACCTCTTTGATTTGTTCTCTTTGCATCAGCTTTCCATACCGCTATTACAATACTCGGGAGCTCTGGTGGCGTAGTGCCTAAGGCACTTGACTGCTAACCACAAGGCTGGTGGTTCAAACCCACCAGCCACTCCTTGAAGGAAGGTTGGTTGGGCAATCTACTTCCGTAGTGATACCGCCTCAGAAACCGAAGGAGGAGTTGCTATGAGTCGGATCCGACTTGACAGCAGGGTGTTTATTACAATACTAAACTATTTTGCCTTATATTGTATTTAGTTTTTTTAATGTGTTTCCCCTGCTACATTATCAACTCCATGCCAGACCATGACTTACATACTGGATTCTCATATATCTATATGCATTTAGTAACAGTATCTACTTCTCTGGGGTATTGTGAAGGTTAAACAAAAATAAAACACATAAGTGGCAGAGGAAATAGTGGCAGGCATCCACCTGGCTGAGTTTGAATCCCAGTTCTGTTACTTATCTTGGGCAAGTTTCTTAATTTTGATGTGCCTGAACATAGTAACTATGCAGCAAATTATCTCTCTCACTATTAATATTAGTATTATTCGATAAAACATTTAAAATAGTACCTGGCATATTGTAGGAGTTCAATAATGTTAGCTTTTATAAATAACCAAATATGCATTGAGCAGAAAATAAATGGAAATAATTGAGGAGGAAAAATTTTTAGGAATAGGAGGTTTTCAGAAATTATTTGTTGTTTTCAGTTGCCATTCAATTGGCTCCTACTCATGGCAAACTTATGTATAACAAGAAAAAAAGTTGTCCTGTGTCATCTTCATGACAACTGGCATGTTTGAGTCCATTGCTGCTGCATAAACCCACTGACATTAAGTTGATTCCAACTCACAATGACCCCGCAGGATGGAGTGTAACTGCCCCATAGGGTTCCCAAGGCTCTAAATCTTTATGGAAACAGACTTCCTCATCCTTCTCCCTCAGCACTGTTGCTGGGTTTGAACTACCGACCTTTTGGTTAACAGGCCAATGCTTCAACCACAGCACCACTAGAGCTCCTCTTGTTGCAGCACAGTTAGGTATTATAGGTCCATTTTATTTTTTAAGAATGATTGAAGAAAACTACAATACTAAACATTTTATCTAAAGTTGTATATATTAAAAACATCAAACTGGGACAATGATGAATGGTTTTAAATTTTCTTTTTAATATGGCCTTTCTATTCTGTCTTTACTTCTGACTTGGGTGATCATTAGGGATAATTTGAATTTTATTATAATGGAGGAAATTGGCAAGTCACTTATGAAATATTATGGCAATAATGGTTTTCTACTACAGATAAATCTTTTATCTTCTCTAAAGTAATATGATGTGTCAGTAAATGTAAAGCAAAAATCACATACATATTTGTTTAGCCAACAATCTTTAAGGAAGCTTCCATGCATGGTAATAAGGCAATTTTAATAATTTCCATTGTAAGCAAAAAAAGTTTACAAAATGCATCCAATAATTTGTTTTCTTCAGTTTTAGCCATAACCATGTGTGTTATTCAGATAGACATTCATTCAACTGAAAATATAATTGTGTCAATATTAAAAAATATATATATTCACAAGGGGGAATGTGCATGTAAATTATGTACACAGAGGAGAAAGATGGTGATGGAAAATCCACAGCTAAAGAAGAAACTGTGACTCTCATGAGAAAAGCTGTTAACTCATTAATTGATAATGTTCATGTTTATTTTCCTTTTGTCCACCTCAATTCTTAGTTGCATCACAGGTCTTCTTGTTTATTACAGCCATTAATGGCTGTCAGTGAAAGAGTATTTCTGAATTGCACACTTGATTTGCCTATCTGGGCCCCGAAACTCCTCAGTAACTTCTCATAATCACAGTTGTTAGCATGGCCCTGAAGAGTTATCTTGAGCTAAGTAGTGATTATTTTTCTCTATCAATATAAACTAGGGTTTGGGTATCAAGTGTAGCTGGGTCAGAAGATAGATCTTTGTGGAGAGAGAGGGATTGCTAACTAGACTGGGAAATGAATTACCCGTGTAGGAAGCTCCTATGAAAGCATATAGCCAAGGCTTTGTTGAGAAAAAGGTCTCTCTGCTCTTGGCTATATATATTCTATCTCTAGGGAACTCTGAAGAGATTATTCATTTTCTGATCTTGTCTGTTCCTCAACTCAGAGGACTTGAGGGGGAAACCAAGCTTTTTTCACTTAAGTCAACAGGCCATTTGTTAGCGTTTTATTTGATTTGTTTTGGCCTAGGTGTGGTTTTATCTTATTCAGGGTTTTCTGAGTTTCTGGAGTCTATACATTATGTTTCTCACCAAATTTGAGAAAATTTCAATCATTTTCCTCTTCCCACCCCATCCCCAAACGATTCACTCTCACCTTTTCTTCCAGGACTCCAATTACAAGTATGTTTAACTTTTTGGTATTATTTCTCTAGTCACGGAGACTCTGTTACTTTATTTTCCATCATTTTCCTCTCTCTGGCCTTCAGATTAGGTCTTTTCTATTGATCTATAGTCCTGTTTACTGGGCATTTCTTCTATTATCTCCCATTTGCTATTTATTATGTCTATCCAGTGAATTTCATTCTCAAACATTATAGCTTCTTTTCTCAAATTCACTTGTCTCCTTCTCTTAATTTTTATTTTTATTTTTTTTTTGCTGAGATTTTTTTTATTATGCAATTTATTACAAGCATAGTTTTTTATGTCATTGAACATAATTACCATAGTTCCTTTAAAATTCTTATCTGTTAATTCCAATATCTGGGTATTTTGGTGTCACTCTCAATTGTCTTTTGTCTTGTCTTTTCATTTGAATATGGGTCATATTTTCCTGCTTCTACATATGTCTCATAACTTTGGTTTATATCCTGAATATTATAAGTGATACACTGCAGAAAGTATGGATTTGTTTTCTATTTCTCTTATGAGTAATGACTTTGTTGTAGTTGTTATAGCAGACAATTAACCTGACTGTACTGACACTTTTAACTCTGTTTCCAGTGTGGTCTCCAGGAACAGAAAAATCTGCTTAGTTATTTCAGCCTTAGCTGGGATACTTGCAGTCTGCCTCACACACACATAGTTCAGGGATGGATGGATGAGAAGAATCTTCAAACAGATTTTAGAGCTCTCCTTCTATGGCTCTCTTCTTTATTGGATCCCCTCTTCACTTTCTAGCTGCTGTCATTGCTCCTAAGTGTGCTTTCTGGTTCTTAAAGTTATTATAGTTTTGGGTTTTCTGTTCAAGTTTACCTACCTCATTTGGCAATGAGCAAGCCCGGCCTTCAGTCAAAACGTTGTAAGATATGGACACTCAACAAGTGCCATTCCCTGCTAAATGTAACATCCTAAAGTTTCTGTGGGCTTTTAAAATAGTTCTCCAGTGCTTTCAGGCATTTTTTTAAAAAACAGAATTTATAGTTGTGATCTGTAGGAGTATTGGTCCAATACAGGAAAGAGGAGAGAGGGACATAGTTGATAACAAAACCTCGAGCGTTGCAGTAACCCACAATGCCTTGCTCATTACAAAGTTAGGAACAAAGTCACCAGGGAGGTACTCCTTAGAATAACAACCACATGAGACCCAAAGGGCAACATTTGCCCAAGAACAAAGCTCAAAAGGCAGGAAGGGAATGGAAAGAAGAGCTAATGAACATACAGGAAAGAAATGGGAAGAATGCTATTACATTGTGGGGACTGCAGTCAATGTCCCAAACAAAATGTATGTGACCTGTTGAATGGAAAACCAATTTTCTCTGTCAACTTTCCAAGTCACAAAAAGTTGAAAAAAAAATTAATCCTCTATTTGCAAACATACATGCAACTTCCCAAATACGGGATTTTAGAATACATAGAGAAGATAAAATAAGACATAGGCCCAACGGATTCCCAATTTTTATCTTATTGACTGTTGTATAAATATAACTCTCACTTCTAATTCAGTGTAACAAATTGGTTTCATATATGTATTTCATTTTGACAAAATTTTGATTTCTTGTGTTTTCACATTTTTGTTGTGAATTTTTTAGTAGAAATTGCATTGCAATTCACGTGGGTTTTTTTTCAATAAACTTCATATTCTAAAATTTGTTTTTATTTGTGAGAACTGGATAGTTTTTTTTCTGCTAAAACAAGGATGAATTTACGTTAATAAATAATTATAATTTCATGTGTAAAAATAAATATGACTAAAGATAATATCCGACTCATAGGTTTGGCAATCTATATCCATAGTGATACCGCCTCGGAAACCCAAGGAGGGGTCGCTATGAGTCAGATCTGACTCCACAGCAGTGGTTTTGAGTTTGAGAAAGATAGTATGTTCATTATCGAAACTATAAGCCAAAATTAGCAAAAATCCTAATCTGTCTTAAGAAAGAGAAATAGTAAGTAAATATAAATGGTATGACTTTTGACTTTTTAACTGTTGTCAAATGGGTTAAAACACAGAGATGATGTACTTGGCATGACACTTTACTACACTTCATATTTCAAGACTAAATTTGTAGAGTTGGGACTATGATTCTTAAAATAACCTCAAATGCACTGTAAATTTTAAATTTCTAGTACATTGTAAACAGGATGTGTTGTTTACAGCTGTTTAGATCCACTAAATATCTGTGGATTTGCTTCCTCAGCTAGAGCAGGAACTTACTGGCTATAACTCCCTGCCTTGTTCAATAACTTCCAGTAATTATCAGGAAGAAAATGCAATAAATTTATGTAATAGACTGCCCCTTTGCTATAATATACAATCAGAGGCGATCAATGCTTCTTACAATAAGGAGAAGAATTACAACTGTGTTTTATTTTATAGCTTTGGTAATACAGCTTTGGAAACCACCAGAGGGAGTAGAGTTAAACTTCAGTGGTCAAATTCCATTGCTGTAAAACATAGCCTGGGGCTGACATTTTACAAACTAGCAACACAACAAGGGGCTGTGTACTTCTTAGCAGACTATTTTATTTGTTCACCCATCCAGCTAGTCAAAAACCTTCCTGTATTGCTGCTCTTTTAGTTTATATGCCTGGAATAATAAGAATTTATTTGAATATGATAAATAATAATCAAATTTAACCTTTGCCCACATCATTACAAGAAAGGAGAGAGGGACATAGTTGATAACAAAACCTCTAGCGTTGCAGTAACCCACGACGACTTGCTCATTACAAAGTTATATTTGTCACGGTTTAAAAATATTTTTTTATTGTGGCTTAAATCAAAGGGCATTTTTGAGCCCTGCCTAGTTATGCTTAAAGTATAATTACACGCTACATATCTTGGTAAGTAAATGAAAGCCTTTTCTTGGTTATTTGTTATAAATTTCTACTTTGCCTGTAGCTAAGTGAAGGCCAGGCCTCTAAAGTGTTTCAAGTATAATGCACAGTGAATATAAAACAGTCCATTAATTGGGATAATAGGTCCCAGCATGTAATTGCATTTCTTAGGTACTATGGATAGCAACTGAGTGAAGTGGTATTTATTCAAGGTTGTTAGTCACCCATGGATAACTTTATTTGTCCACTGATGCTTAAATAAATGCATCATCCATCACTAAGAATATTTATGAAGAAATTTATAACAAAAATCATTATTGCGTCTCAAATTATGAAAGGAAACAGTATATAAAAGTTACTGAAGAATGCCACAATAAAGTCTTTTCAATGCTGCAGGTTACTTTTTTTTATGTTGGTGGACAGTAAAATGTTGTAGAAATTCATGAATAAATGTGGGCCAAACATGGTTACTGTCTTTTGCTTGATATTGTATTATTCAACAAAATATCTGTAAGACATGAAATAAATTTCACTGCCAATTTCCAGCCCCATGAGCTTGCACTCTTTTTCAAGAAAAAGAAAAGGAACTAATCAACAGACAATCTGTCAATATACCACAAACCTCTGAAATAGTGGGTGTGGGTCTGTTGTTTATATTTGTAAAAATATTTCCTTTGGTTTTCATTTCATACATTGTTGAATATTTCTAACATATTAAAAAAGAAAATATATACCTGTGTGCTGTCACGCACTTCATTCAGGAAGAGTCAAGAGGGAATCATAGCATCCCATACAGTTAAGGATAAGATAACCCTCTTCCACAGCCATCTTTGGCAGAACTTAAAGGAGGGGGCCTAGAATTTTGATTTATCCACCATCCCTACTAACTCATCAGTATCCTACATCATCTCCATTATGTGCTCTGAGGTCATCTATGGATCCCATGATATCCTTTGTCCTGATTACATCAATCCTCAAGAGAAGTTCAGGCCTCCTAGAGTCTTACATCATCCTCATTTCTTGAGTGTAATTTCTATCAGGCTCTGTGGCCTGTAAGGCAACCCCTCTACCTTATCACTCCCTATTTCTTTTCTTTGCTTTATCCTTCTCCATATCCTCTATCACCTTTTCATTTACTAGATAATTTGTCTATTTCTCATTACTAAAATATAAGCTCCATTGAGATATACTCAACTCTCATTGCTGTCGAGTGGGATCCGACTCGTAGCGACCCCTCCTTGGGTTTCTGAGGTGGTATCTCTATGGAAGTAGATTGCCCAACCTTCTTTTCAAGGAGTGGCTGGTTGGTTTGAACCGCCAGCCTTCTGGTTATCAGTCAAATGCCTTAGGCACTACGCCACCAGAGAGATATATGTGTTTACATATATGTGGATCTGGAGATCAAGTTGATGCAATTGTTAAATGTTTGGCTGCTAATCATAATGTCCGCAGTTTGAGCCTCTACTAGTGGCTCTGTGGGAGAAGAGACCTGGCAATCTGCTCCCATAAAGATTACAGCCTAGGAACTCCTACAGAACAATTCTACTCTGTCTTATA
>NW_006921924.1:1430624-1431761 GCF_000298275.1 Orycteropus afer afer
AGGTTGGGCAATCCTACTTCCGTAGTGATACTGCCTCGGAAACCCAAGGAGGGGTCACTATGAGTCGGGTCCAACTCGACAGCAAATAACAACAACAACAACACACACACACATATATATATATAAAACCAAACCCACTGCCAACTGAAAGAGACCCTGTAGGATACGGTAGAACTGCTGCCCCATAGAATTTCCAAGGCTGTAAATCTTTATAGCAGACTGCCACAGTTTCCTCCTGTGGAGTGGCTGGTGGGCTGGTGAGTTTGAACCACCAGCTTTCGGTTAGCTTAGAAACCAAGCACTTTAATCAGTGCACCATCAGGGCTTGTGTGTGTGTGTGTGTGTGTGTATCTCCTGTTTTGTTTTCTGCTGAATTCCCAGTGATTGGCACATAGTAGACACACTATAAATATTTCTTGAATGTCTGACTGACTGACAGAATGGATTTTTTCCTCTTTGATGCAAAATAGGCATCTCTAAAATTAAAATGGAGAAAAATGTTCTATTAGAACAGAAGGATTTTATGGAGCTCCAAGAGACAGTTTGTAGCATGTCTTCTGTTATTGAGTAATTTTTGGAATACAGAAATTTTATTTCTAACTGCTCCAGAAACTTGTACCTGTTTTTGTTACTGGTCACTGCATTATGTCCATACATATGAGAATATTTTCTTTTTTAAATTTAGGAAGGCCTTGATGTTTCTGATGCTTGTTAGGCTACAATAATTACTAATACCTATGTTTTCCTCAATCTGTGTTCATGTGTGATCACTCATATAGGTTTACATGTGCAGAATGTACCATGAGTAAGGACTACTTAGCCCAGGAACTTTTAAAATGTCAATTGATATAGTCATCTTGTTGATTCAGAACAAAATTTCAAGTTGCCCCTTTCTTCTGAAATGTATAGTGCCTTTAGAATATTGCTATGAGATTATTAAAGATATTGGGTGACAGCTACCACTGTCAACCACTCAGAGGGGGATCTCTGTAGGAGATAAACTCAAAAAAATTAAAAAAAAAAAAAAGGTGGGGGGAGGACCAGGTTTGCTGGTCTGATAGAGACTGGTGGAACCACTGAGACTATGGCCCCTAGCTGCCCTTCAGGTCTGGAAGTGAATCAACTCCTGTGGCTTCC
>NW_006921924.1:1431986-1439690 GCF_000298275.1 Orycteropus afer afer
ATGTGAGCTACTGTATGGAAAGTGAATTTGCTCTGTAAACTTTCACCCAAATCAGAATAAAAATTTAAAAAGAAAAATATATTGGGCGAGGGAGTGAAAATTGAGGGAGAAAATCTGTTAAGGGTTATATCTCTTTGATTGGCAAACTCACCCTTACATACAAATGAGCCAATGTTCTAAGAGTTTTGCCATTTTCCTTTCAGCTACAAAAGAAATATGAGATGAAAATTGATTACTGTATCCTTAAAAGCTTCCACATGCATTTTGTTTTTAAAAGGAGAGATCTACATATTCTTTAGGTTTTGCTAGGAGTAAACATTTTCTAGTGACAAAAAAAAGACAAATATTCTATTGTGACACTGGATAGCAAAACAAATGCAAGATTTCAAGACTTCAAAGAGAGAGATTACTGATTTTGAAATCAGAATTCATTGATAACCTAGCATAATGTCATCATTAACTAATGTTGACGGGTGTGTAATAGGTTAACAGTCCTCTGTATCTTTTCTGAAACCACATATGAAAGAGAGAGATTACGTTTATGATATGTAACATTTCAATCTCTTGATCAGCAATGACACATCTCTGGAAAATGTAATGGGATAAGTTGTCTTTTAGAATCTTACTTGACATGATCATTAAAATTATAATAACTATATTTTCAGGGATTCAATCTGGATATGGTTTCTTAATATCATTTTATGACTAACAGAGGGGTACACCAATGTATAGTTTTATGGTTGAAAAGGGTTATGAACAAAAGCAATAAAAATAAGATGCCCTTAAGGCTTCTAACACGGTATACCTAAAGAAGTTTTCAGTAAGAAAACTGCATCTGTTCTGTCCCTAGACCATTCTTGAAAGCAAACAGGCAGCTAAAAACTGTTGTTAAAAAATATGTTGATATTTCCCATCTTAGCACAGAACCTTCTCTGTAGAACTTTTTTCCTTTTCCAAGTTTCTTTATTTTCCTGTGACACATAAGTTAACTTAAAATCTACTGACTTAAAAAGCTCCTGAGAAAGGTTTAGAAATGACACTGTCTTTTACAATATATATATCAGTGGCTAAGACACTTGACTGCTAACCAGAAGGCTGGCGGTTCAAACCCACCAGCCACTCCTCGGAAGGAAGGTTGGGCAATCCTACTTCCGTAGTGATACTGCCTCGGAAACCCAAGGAGGGGTCACTATGAGTCAGGGCTGACTCGACGGCACATAACAACAACAACAACATTGGTATCTGGGCATCCTCTTAAGCTCTGCATTACACGCCTGTCTTCATATTAACATGTACCTAATGTAGGAGCTCTGGTAGCATAGAGCCTAAGGTAGCATAGTGCCTAAGGCACTTGACTGCTTACCAGAAGGCTGGCGGTTCAAACCCACCAGCCACTCCTCGGAAGGAAGACTGGGTAATCTACATCCATAGCGATACTGCCTCGGAAACCCAAGGAGGGGTTGCTATGAGTCAGGTCCGACTCGACCGCACATAACAACAACAACAACAATGTAGAACAGAAAGTTTACTTATGATGGACTCAGATATGTGTTGCTCAGGAAGGACTTGTCAGCTCCTCCAGACAGTCCTTTAATTGCAGAGACTTACCTTGCCTGAGGTCACACCCTTCTAGGGATAGCCCATATCTAATGACTGATTGAGATGGTATATAATGATGCAAACATTTTGGTCCACTGTGAGGAAAATCTGAGAGGCTCTATAATTTACAAAGTTCCTGATGTGTTTGGTCAAAAACATATGAGGTCTAATCTACATTGTAACTTGACTTCACTGTCTCTAATTATGCTTCTTTCCTCTGCCTTCCAAATCTTAGCACCTTTTTCCAGAGACCTCAACCTATAACACCACTTTCTGTTCCTCTAGATTCTCATCCAGCTCTTACCAGACCTCTGATTTCTTCTATGTAGAAATTTATTTCTCTGGCAATAATCACACACTTACCTATTAACTGTCCTTTCCCTACAAATGTTATAAAACTAGAAAATGACTTGGCCTTCATCAATATTAACTCTCCTAGAGGTCACATCTGGTCACATACATTCATGTCCCCTCTTTATATATTCGATATGGTGTAAATGTTTCATAATTGATAAAATGGCTTACATACAAAAATATGTCGTATCATTTCTGATCATACTCCATTGCCTCCCTCATAGCTCTTGACCATAATCCATCACCTATCTGAAATTTGGGCTTTCAAAAAATAATCAGGGAATTAAAATGGCAGAGGAGAGAGCTCCAAGGGCCCCTCCTTCCCAAGATACCAAAAATGAAAAGTGAATAAAACTATGAGAATCAATTTTGTCAGGACTCTAAAAAAAAAAATTCAAAATAGAATATAAAGCACAGAAATAAACCCATACATCTATTGGTTTTCCAACTGATTTTCAACAAGGGTACTGAGACTGTTCAATGTGGAAAAACAGTCTCTTCAACACATGGTACTGAGACAATTGTATAAACATATGAAAAAAAATTACACTGGACTCCTACCTTATACCATATATAAAAATTAACTCAAAGTGGATGAAAGACATATATATGAGATAAACCTATAAAACTCTTAGAAGAAAACATAGGAGTACATGACCTTAGATTTAGCCACTGACTCTTAGATATGACACCAAAATAATAATAATAATAAAAACTAATAGACACAGTGAATTTTATCAAAATCAAAAAAAAATTGTCAATCAAAGGACACTATCTAGAGAGTGAAAAGACAACCTACTGATCTGGGAGATAATATATGCAAATCATATATCTGAGTATGGTCTAGAGTCCAGAATACATAATGATCTCTTAGAATTCAACCTAATTAAAAAGTGGATAAAGGACTTGAATAGAAATTTCTCTAAAGAAGATATACAAATGGCCAACAAGTGTATGAAAAGATGCTAAATACCAGCAGTCATTAGGGACATGCACCTCAAATACTACTTTACACCTACTAGGATGGATATAATTTAAAAAAAGGAAAGTAACAAGTGTCAGTGAGGATGTGGAGAAATTAGAACCCTTGTCCACCGCTGCTGAGAATGTAAAATGGTACAGCCACACTGAAAAAAGGCTGGCAATTTCTTAAACAGTTAAATATATAATTATTATATGATCTAACAATTCTACTCCTAGGTATAGACCCAAAAGAATTAAAAACAGGTATTCAAACAAATACATGTATATGAATGCTCATAGTAGCCCTACTCACAGTGTTCAAAAGGTAGAAACAACCAAAATGTCCATCAACTGATAAATGGAAGAACAATATGTGGCCTATTTGTTGTTATGTGCCGTCGAGTTGGACCCAACTCATAGCGACCGCTCCTTGGGTTTCCGAGACAGTATAACTACGGAAGTAGATTGCCTCATCTTCCTTCCAAGGAGTGGCTGGTGGGTTTGAACCACCAACCTTCTGGTTAGCAGTCAAGTGCCTTAGGCACTATGCTACCAGAGCTCCCTATGTGGCCTAGACATACAATGAAATATTATTTAACCATAAATGGATTGAAGTCCTGATACATTCTACAACATGGAGGAACTTCAGAAATATTATGCTGAGTGAAAGAAGCAAGACACAAAAGGAAAAATGTTGTATGATTCTATTTATATAAAATATCTAGAAGAGTCAATTCCATAGAGACAGAAAGCAGATTAGTGGTTGTCAAGAGTTTGAGGGTAGAGGAAATGAAGCATGGCTGCTTGAAGGGTACAGGGTTTCTGTGTTAGACTACGTTCTCTAGAGAAACAAAACCAGTAAAGCTTATATAGAGAGAGAAAGAGAAAATTTTTCTTAGGAAAATGGCTCACGCACTTATAGAAGCTGGCAAGTCCAAAGTTCTTGGATCAAACGTCAAGCTGGAGGCTTCTCCCAACTCACACAGCTGCAGGGGCTGAGGAGCTCAAGGTTGGCAGACAGTATACTGGCTGTTTACCCCAACAAAGGATGAATCCAAGATCTCCAGGACAAATGGTGGATTGTTCACTCATGGACAGTTGTAGGCAGCACAACAGAATCCCGATCCACAAAAGAGAATCTCTTTTCCCAGGATGTCCATAAATATACTGAAAGCAGGCCACACCTCTAGGGAAACTCCCTTTCAATGGATTGGCTGCTCAAAACATATTCATCTGATCCCATCATTGGAACAACCCACATCACAATTGCTTAAACCACTCAGAACTGTCCGAATTGTGGTCCAGCCAAGTTGACATACAGCTCCAACTATCAGTTTTCTTTTAGGTTGATGAAAACATTCAGAAACTAAAAAGTGGTGAAGGATGCAGATGATTGAGAATGTACTAAATGCCACCGAACTGCATGTTCAAAAATGGCTAAAATGGTGAGTTTTACATTATGTGAATTTTACCACACACACACAAAAAAAATGTTAAGGGATTATATCATGGCACCACCTTGCATAAAGTTCTTAAACTTAATAGGTGCAAGCAATTTTGCTAAATACCATGAGTTGTACTCTTCATGGTAAGGTCCTGGTTTTTGACAAGCTCACATATCCCAAATTTCCTAAAGAAAATGAAAGGAATTGAAGATTAGATACTACTATGAAAATGGTAACATGTGTGTGGCATTTTATAATATGAAAAATTCTTTCAGATGAATTATTTCATGTGATCTAGTCAGTATTCCAAGATAAACAGGCCAAGGGAAATTATTATTACCTTTTATAAATATTGTTATTATTTAATTATTTTATAAATACTAATATTTCAGAATCAGGATCTCTGCTGGTACATTTAAAGTCTTGGCGGCTAACCTAAAGGTTGGTGGTTCTAATCTACCAGCTGCTCAGTGGAAGAAGGATGTGGCAGTCTGCTTCCATAAAGATTACCAAAGCCTTGGAAATGTTCTGAAGCAGCTTTCCTCTGACCTATTGGTTTGCTATGACTTAAAATTGACTTGATGGCAACAGATTTTTTTTTAATATTACAGAGGGAGTTCCTGGGTGGTGCAAATGCTTAACTCACTTGGCTGCTAACCAAAAGGTTGGAAGTTGGCATTCACCCAGACACTTCAGAAGAAAGGTGTGGTGTCTACTTCCAGAAAATCAGCCTCAAAATCCCGATGGACCGCAGTTCTACTCTGACACATACAGGGTCTCCATGAGTTAGAATTGACTTGATGACAACAGGATTGGTTTGATATTCCAGATACTATATTTTACTACTATTCTCCTTTTTATTTTGAAAATATGAGACTCACAGAAATTACATGAATTGCCCACAGTTAACCAACTTATAAGGTGCTACAGCTGGGACACAAACCATGGTTTTCTATCTCCAAATGCTTGCCTTTTAAAACAAGGACAACACAAAGATGCCAGCTGACAAAAAGCACAGAAAATTCTGTTTTGTTTTGTTTTTTTAAAAAAATATTATAGGATCTTGTGCTATCTCAGATAAATCACATTTCTTTAAAGTTTCTGTACTGGATCAGTTATGATGGGACATGAAGAAGTCATCATCTTCTACTGAAGAAAATTGAAATTAAAAAAAAAAAAATCTTATTTTGCATTTTGACACATAGCTAAATAAATAAATAAACCCAATCCATATTTACTGATCTCTCCTATATAGGTAATCATAGAATGTGGTTTCTTGATAATAACTTGTTATTTTTCTCAGTGCACACCCCAAATGATTCCCACACAGATAAATGCAGGGCATTTTGACAACAGATTTATCCAAGTATATTTGCTGAGATTACATTCCAGTTCCACCAACAGACAAGCAGATGTTTTAAGCCCTGGGAGAAGACCAATACAACATCCAAATGTAAATAAGGCAGTGCACAATGTGCACCAAAGCTAAAAGCAAGTACCAGCTCCAGTGGGAAAGAGATCATGAAAATATCAGAAGGCTATTTCAATACATCTAATAAATAGGAAAACTCTGACTATTCAAAATATTTCTATTCCTTCATAAAAGGATTTTTCCATGAAGAATGGCCCTAAATAGGTTTTAACCAAACACTCTTAGTGACTGCACAGAATGCCAATGATATAAGAATAAATATCATTTAAGAGTTCAGTGATTTGCCAGTTACCCTGAAGGCCATAAGAGAATAATTTGTAATTTTTCCAGACAAAACTTTGAATTATATTGGTCCTTCATGGTTTGTATGTGAGGGTAAATTACTTAACTAGTAAGTGAGCCTAGCCATACTGTAAATGGAAAAGTTTCAAACTGGACGCAATCATGTCAGACATAAGGACAACGGGGCCAACTTGAATTCCCAAGAAACAAAAGGTAAGGATGTGAACCATTTGGAAATAATGTGTCAGGATGTAAATGATTCGTTCCTGGGGAAAAGATGCGTTTAGGACTACAATCATGTACACCTGACTACAATCATGTATGATGGAACAGGCTGGCACCACTCACCTAAGTAGTAACTCCTAACCAAATGGATGAGCTTCATATTTCAAAGGACTTCAAGCTGAAGCTTATCTTATCTACAATTAAGATCAATAATTAACCCCATACCTTTAATTTGTTAAGGAGCTCTGGCAGCATAGTGTCTAAGGTTAACCAGAAGGTTGGTGGTTCAAACTCACCAGCCACTCCAGGGAAGGTAGATTGGACATTCTACTTCTGTAAAGATTCACTGCTTAGGAAACCCAAAAGGGGGTCGTTATGAGTCAGAATCAACTCAACGGCAGTGACCTTGGGTTTTTTTTTTTTTTCCCCATTTGTTATCTATGTATATAGACCTCTCTTTCACCTTGAAAAGGAGCTCTGGTGGTGTAGAGGCTAAAGCATTTGGCCGCTAACTAAGAAGTCTGTGGTTCAAACCCACCAGCTGTTCCAAGGGAGAAAGATGAGGAAGTCTGCTTCTGTGAAGATTTACAGCCTTGGAAACCCTATGGGGCAGGTCTACTCTTTCATATATGGTCACTATGAGTCAGAATTGACTCAGTAGTGGGTTTGGTTTTTCACCTCCTGAAGGATGGAGTGTTTTGTATTTTTACTTAGCACTGCCCACCTTTCACTCCTAACAGAGTACAAGATTTTCTTCTTTGACCACACATACACACACACTGCAATGACACTGTTATTTTTCTACTTGTTGCCTGCTCTTCATAAATCTTGTTGTGCTGTTCTTGAGTTTGAGCTTATCATGAATGTTAATGATCTACTGTACAGTAACCTACACTTAACATGAAAGTTTGATTTAGCAGACACTTTCGGATCTTGGTTCTTGGAATGCATTATACCGAGACATAGGTAAATAGAGATGAGTAGCGTGGCTTAGGTTGGATGAATTCTGATCTTGTTTTGAGATTTTTTGGGGGTGGGAGGGTTGAGGTGACTTGCTGAGAATTTTATTATGTCCTCAGTAGAGTCTCCTTCATACAACATTTCTCATTTCCCACTCTTTTCATACAAACATAAGACAGAAGATACAAGTGCACAATTCTCAAAAGACTTTTTGTCACTTTAGCATTCCAGTAGTCTTCTTTTGGTAACAATATGTGAAGTAATCCCAGGAGGAAATGTAAAATGTGATTGCAAATAATCAGCATGGCCTAGTAGAAAAAGTAGAAATCAAAACGCTCTTGGAATTATAGCACCACTCTGTTTTAGTCCCTTTTCCTAAGAGCATTAAAAAGTATTTAGTACAAAATAAACTTTTCTATTTCTAAAATAAATGTGCTTATTTTA
>NW_006921924.1:1440447-1441729 GCF_000298275.1 Orycteropus afer afer
TGCACAGGGAGATAGCTCAAGGGGAAGGAATGTATGGGACGGAAGGACACAGGGAAGAGGTAACTATCAGGAGGAAGTGGGACGAGTGCTGTTGCATTTTGGGAAACTGCAGTCAATGTCATGAGACAAAGATTATGTGAACTGCTGTATGGAAAATGAATTTGCTCTGTAAACTTTCAATCAAACCACAATAAATTTTTTTTTAAAAATGACGTCATTGTTTTGAATTTGGAAATAGTTTTGTGAGGCTTAGAAACCACTCATTAACTGTCTTATATTCCACTGTTAGAGGAATTATAGGGGTAGAAGAGAATCTGAGAATTTACCTAGACCAGTGTGTCCAAATGCCTTGTAGATAAAGGCCCTTGATTTTTACTTTTACTATTTTTAAAATTTTCAGAACAAATTATTTTAATTGCCTCTGAATTCATACATCACATCAGTAAATAACTTCTTAGTTTCCCAACAGTCTATGGCCCACAGATTGGGAACCACATTTCTAGGCTACTGTCTGTACCAGAAAGGAGGATGGCCTTCCATCCAGCCTCGAAAAAGAAAGACAAGTAAGAAAATATTATTAAGGAAAGAATACAGGGATGAATTACCACAGTGTATACTCTCCACCATTGGATTTGTATTCCTGATTAAATGTAAACCATGTTAACAAAAATATCCTATGATTTGGGAGTAACTTTTGTAGTAATCTATCTGCATATTTAGAAGTAAAGCATCATCAGGAATTTACTGTGCACTAAATTTGTGTTTAGAAGTCTGCAAGGTGTTATATAAAGGAAAAACAAACAAAGACAAGGTCCTTCATTTATTGACTTCCTCACTCTGAATTCCTAAATCAAAATCATCAACTTATTTGGCAATAAGTTATATTAAAGCTTTGTATGTGTATATGTATGTACATATATATACATTATATACATACATATGAGTGAGAAACAACTTGATGACAGTGAGTTTGGTTTCAATGTATATAACTATGTGTGTATGTGTGTGTATATTGCAAGCTCCAATGACTGTGTCAGTTTTAAGGTAAAGTGAAATACAAAATTAATCTACTGTAGGTGCAGACAACCAAAGGAAATCTCATGCAGAGGCACCAGGGGAGAAGAGGAATTCCTTGTAATTACAAGATCACCCAGTTACTATATAGGAATCCCTTCCTCGGTGGGACAAATGGTTTAAGTTTGGGGTTACTACCCAAAAGGTTGGCAGTTTGAATCTATCTATAGGTGCCTTTTACCTTGTCATTCCTTCCATTTACTTTAGC
>NW_006921924.1:1445127-1447569 GCF_000298275.1 Orycteropus afer afer
AGATGGATTGATACGGTGGCTGCAATGATGAGCTCAAGTATAGCAGGGATTGTGGGGCTGGCGCGGGATCGGGCAGTGCTTCGTTCTGCTGTGCATGGGGTCACTATGAGTCGGAAACAACTCGACAGCACTTAACAACAACAACAACAACATAGGTGCCTTGGAAATAAAACCAGGCGATCTGCTTCTGAAAGGTCACAGCCATGACAACGCTATGAAGAGCAGTTCTGCTCTGAAACACGTGGGTCACCATGCGTAGGAAGTGGCTCGATGGTAACTGATAGGAAACTGTTGTAGTTACATCAGAAGTACTTCCGGAGGAAAAGCCACCATGATTCTCATCTTTGATTCTTGTTCCAATAGTGCTTTCACCAAAGGGATGAAAACTGACTTCCAGAGCTAGTTACTCACCTGCTCTGAAAGTGTGGCACTGCCACCTGGAACTCTAGTTGATGCTTACTGTAAAACTTGTGGTGCAACTTCCTGGAAATAGCTATAGAGACTGATGAAATTTTTGAAATTTTGATTTTGTTCCTAATTTAAGTTGACAAGATTCAAAATCAAAGGGGAAGTCCAAAGATGGGCCTAATTTAAAAGACCCTAATGAAATTTTATCTTTCCAATCAATAGTCCATAAAGGTATTTATTAAAATGTTAAGCAGACTTTTCCTTAATCACAAGCCAGTTAGTTACTCTAGTTAAATACATTAATTACAATACAGTGTGTCTTAGTTATTTAGTGCTACTATAACAGAAATACCACAAATGGGTGGCTTTAATGAACAGAAACTTATTTTCTTACAGTTTGGGAAGCTGTAAGTCCAAATTCAGGGCACTGGCTCCAGGAGAAGGCTCTCTTTCTGTCTGCAATGGGAGGAAGGTCCTTGTCTCTTTTCAACTTCTATTCCTAAGTTCCTTGTGGGGTCATATGGCATCTATTTTCCCTCTGTCTGTACTTGTTTGCTTGCTTAATCTGCTCTCTTATCTCTCAAAACATTGATTTAAAATACACCCTATACTTATAAGAGATCAGAAGATTGGATGATTCTTTCTAATATCCATTGCTGAGTTCCTGTATTCATTGCATGGACCCATTGTTCATTAGCGTCTGTGAACATGTGTAACTATAAAGGAACAAAGATGTCTATAATAGACTTTTTCTCACTTGCTCTCATTCTTACAAGCACACATCTCTCTATGTTTAAATAAAACTCTGATTTCTATTTAAACATGTGTTTGTGTATTATCCACCTGCTATCTTGCTCTTTTAAGTCATTCACCTCCTGTCTCACAAGTTCCTTAGGAATGTTCTGGGAAGTGGTATTTAAAACTCCCCTACCTGGCTCTTTTTTTTATTGTTACTACCTTTAATTCTCACGACTAACCATTCTTAGGCTGGGAAGAGCACGATAAGGTAGCCCACATTCCTCAAATCTGACTCATTTCTACATCACTTTCCCACATGATCCATATTTACCCAGCTTGTCCTTCTTCCAAATGAAATGTTTCTCTTGCCCCCTCCTGTTTTCCATGCTTAGCAGAGGACAAGCTTCTTTGAAAGCACAGCGGCCTGGCATTTATCTGTGGTTATTGGTGACCCAGTGTCAGGGTGTAAGAAACCAAAGTAGACACTAGAAAGAGGAAAGATGTAATAAGAAACTGAGAGTTGATTTGGTGGTCAGTGGAATACCTGGGTCCAGCAAGACTCTTGTGCATATTGTCAGAACTTCATTCTTTCCTTCCAGGAAGGAATCTGGGCTGACTGTGGATTTGGACAGGGCTGCCTCTTCTTCCCCGGCTCAGTTGTGGGGCATGAAGTTAGTGGGCTTCTTGAGAAATACAGCGTTCAGTCATAAAATTGAAATTGAGAGCCTAGCACCCAGTCCAATAGAAACATGAAATCAAGTGAACCAGTCTTCAGAGAAATTAGGTGTTGGTACCCACTCATTGGTAGGAGCTCTGGTAGAATAGTGTCTAAGGCACTTGACTGCTAACCAGAAGGCTGATGGTTCAAAACCACCAGCCAGTCCTCAGAAGGAAGGTTGGGCAATCTACTTCCATAGTGATACTGTCTCGGAAACCCAAGGAGGGGTCGCTATGAGTCGGGTCCTACTTGATGGCACGTAACAACAACAACCCATTCATTTTGGGTACCCCTTCTCTGGAACTTGTTCTTGCTGGCACAGTGCCCACATTCTGTAACCAAAAGGCTTGAGCTGCTGTGATTACCCCCACTTACCCCTCATTAAATGTTGCATTCCCATCCTGTAGGACAGTCTCTCTGGGCCTCCTGAGGTGACAATTAGCTAGTTTTAGGAACTAATTTGTGCTAATGTGCTAATAAGAGAAAGCTAAGGGTCCTCCCTCCCTTCCCAGAGGGCATCTGTGCATTTAAATGGTGCTTTGCTAATCAGATGAAAAATGAATACTTCTCAGTGGTTA
>NW_006921924.1:1448154-1449634 GCF_000298275.1 Orycteropus afer afer
GAAGGGAACTCTGCGTTGGAGAAAACCTCTTCCATGCCAGAGCCCATCATTCTCAGTTGGAAAGGCATCTACAGAATGTGGTGACTAACTACTCATCTCCCCATTGTTATCAAAATGTGATGAAGCATCACAGGATGTCTTGCGGTAACTGTAATGAAACCTGGAATATAGTTATATTTGTAAACCAAAAAGTAAAGAAGAGAGGCGTCAGAACCTGTCAGATCTGGATTCTAATTCATTCTCTGCCCATTATCAGATCTATGACTTTCAGGAAGTAGGGGAGAGAGAGCCAGTTCCCCACCTGGAATAGTGAAGGCACTGTGAAGAAGAGATAACACATACAAATTGGTAACTTGAAGAGAGTTTTAAAAAAGGGACTGCCTACTAAAGAAAGGATGAGTGATAAAGTACAGTACACTGGGAGGAGAGTCAGTGGTGGCTAGAACTGAAGTCAGAGAGTTGTATGAAGAAGACATTGATAAGAACTAAACTCTGAGCCTAGAGAAAAATACTGCACCCTCACTCTCATCCCTCTGATTTGTTGCTGCATGCCAAAGAGGAAGGGAGTCTGTTAATATAGGCCAACAAGTTGCTTGTTCAGGGCAGACAGCAGTATTGAAGTGTGGAGATTGGATCTGGAGGGATAAATAGAAGATCTCTACCATTCCATACACTGCCTGTTAAAATCCATTCTGCCATTCTTTCTTACGAATACAATTTCAGGCAATGTTCACAACTGAGAAATTAAATTCCTCAGACCCTCTTGCAGAAGTGATCTGTCAAGAATTAAGGGGAAATTTGGGGTAGGGCTTCTGAGTAAGCTCTTCTACTCTTGCTTTATCCTACTACTTGGATCTCTCAGCTCAGTAGTTACCTTGGGAACATGCTAGAAGGACCATGGGAATAACAATTCAGTCCTGATATCTTTTAGCCTACAAACAAAAACCAGTAAACATCTAATTCTAGACTTACTATTACTCTTTTATGTTTAAACCACTGAATTTGGGTTTCTGTCAATTAATAAATGAATACAATTTTTGACTGATACAACAAGTCACTTACACATTCCTAGTTTTAGGTTCTCCATTAGGTTAACAGGAAAACAATAGTACTCATCCCATAAGGTTAAAACAGGAGATTTACAACATAAGGCTGTTGTGAAGATAAAACGAGGCATGGTAGGTAAAGTACAGTTTAGGATCTTGTGCGCAGTACATACTCAATAAATTGTACTTTTTACTTTAATTCTACCTTATACTTTCATTGGGCAAGGGCTGGATGTGGTAATGGTTATTTATTCATCTCTACCTCTTACACACAACATTTGTGTAATACTTTACAGACAGACATTCCTCTGGCATTCTGACTAATTGAAAAGGTGGCCATAGCTCATATCCTCCACAAGGATCAATTATCTGTACAATAGCTGCTCCATTTTTAGTAATGGATGCAATAATTATTTAAAAGCAAACTATACACA
>NW_006921924.1:1449984-1451234 GCF_000298275.1 Orycteropus afer afer
AGTGGATATGATGGGCTCAAACATAGCAAGGATTGTAAGAATGGTGCAGGACCAGGCAGTGTTTCGTTCTGTTGTACACAGGGTCACTATGAATTGGAACCAACTCAATGGCAACTAATAGCACACCTATGCAATGTCATTTACTTCAAAGCACTCTGTTTATCCTAAGAATATTATTTGTGTTTACTTACATACTGTGTTGTATGGTCAGTGACTGCAACCCCCCAAAATGGCTCTCAGATTCCATCTGGTTTAGCTATGCTTGTAAGAACTACAAACCATTTCCCTTCTTGTCACCATTTCTCTTTTTGTCACATATCCCTTTGATCCCCTGTCAAGTATTAATCACCATCATTGTAACATATTAACTCATCCTTAAAATAGTTTTAAGCAATAAAACTTGCTAATCAGCAGCATCTTATCAAAGCATACACAGGCAGTGGTCGTAAGGCACTGCCAAGGGCCCCATCCCAATCGGGGCCAGCACCACCATGTCATGTAGCCCTCTACTCCCAGTCATGTAGCTCCCCATCCCCAATTCCTCAAACTCAGGTATAAGTACCCTTGCAAAGTGGAAGGGGGTTAGTGGTCATCTTGGATCCACTCTGGCCCGCCACTGCTGGACCATGAATTGCTAGCTAAGTTTGTAAGTATGCTTTATCTTTAAAATCCTTTCTCTCCTTATAGCTCTTTGTTTCTGTTCTGAATGAACATTCATGTCTCTGCCTATGCCTCCAGGAACGTTTTTCAGACTGATACTACCTACTCAGGAGGAGGTTTTAATCTCCTTAGAAAATTCCCACGACATGCGTATTACTTGATGTGAACTTGGTTAAATTGTAAACTCATTCAAGTTACGGACCAAATCTTGGATCTTTGTTTTTTGCCAATTCCTTCAGTGCAGCTTGGGCTTCCTTCCTTTATTACCACCAGCTCTTGATCATATGCTACTTCCTGAAATGGCTGAATGTCAACCAATTCTTTTCTGTACAGTGACTCTGTGTGTCCCTTCCATCTTCTTTTGATGTTTCCTGCATCATTCAATATCTCGTCCACAGAATACATCAGTATCACAACTCAAGTCTTGAAGAAGAACGAGGCCATCCACTTCTGAAAAAATTGGCCAATGAAAACCTTATGAATAGCAGTGAAACCCCGTCCGATATATTACTAGAAAACTTTATGAGTAGCAGTGAAACATTGTTTGATATAGTACCAGAAGATGAGGCACTCTGGCAGGAATGCATTCA
>NW_006921924.1:1452214-1457049 GCF_000298275.1 Orycteropus afer afer
CGCCAGATGGAATACACAGGAATCAAATCGACCACATCTGTGGAAGCTCAGTATCATGAGTCAGAACAAGGCTGGAAGCTGACTGTGGAATAGACCATCAATTGTTTATAAGCAAGTTGAAGTTGAAACTGAAGGAAATTAAAAAATCCATGACAGCCAAAATATGATCTTGATTATTTAAAAAAAAAAAAAGTCACTGCTGTCAAGTCAATTCCAACTCATAGCGATCCCCACTGGGTTTCTGAGGTGGTAAATCTTTACAGAAGTGGATTGCCCACCCTTGCTTCCACAGAGTGGCTGGTGGGTTTGAATCACCAACCTCCTGGTCAGCAGTCAGGTGCCTTAGGCACTGTGCTACCAGAGCTCCTTCAACCTTGATTACATCCCACCTGAATTTAGAGACCATCTCAAAAATAGTTTGACTCATTGAACATCAGTGATCAAAGACCAGACAACCTGTTGGAAGACATCAAGAGTGTCATATATGAAGAAAGCAAAAGGTCATTAAAAAGACAAGAAAGGAAGAAAAGACCAAAATGGATGTCAGAAGAGACTCTGAATGTAGAGTAGCTAAAACAAATGGAAGAAATGATGAAATAAAAGAGCTGAACTGAAGATTTCAAAGAGCAGCTCAAGACAAAGTAAAGTACTATAATGAAATGTGCCAAACTTGGAGTCAGAAAGCTAAAAGAGAAGAACACAATCAGCATTTCTCAAGCTGAAACAATTGAAAAAAAAATTCAAGCCTCAAGTTGTAAAATTGACGGGAATGACAATTCTCTGATAATGAGGCATTGAAGGAGCTCCAGTCTCATAAGCCATGTCTGGTAGCTGCCATGCTGCTGGTTTTCACCATGATTATAGGCTGCTGATTTTCAAGACTACCACTAAGCTGGAAAGTAGCAGAAAAAAATAAGGTAAGTTAAAATGCCATAGGCTTAAGGTTCTTAGTGAGATTCAGTTGCTTTTTTGGATAAATACTTTCTGTATTGTTTTAAGACATTGGTAAATTTCCTGAGTTCTAAAAAGGTTAATTTGACAATTTTTGTGAGTGTTCTTGTTGCTTTTAGGGAACTGTGAATTTTTAGAATCTATCTTCATTAACGTCTCCTTAGCACATGATCTTGACCTCTTACATGTATTAGTGAATCCAACTGAACTAGCTGACCATGCACCACGTGAGACTATTTTATGGTGTTTTAAATTTGCATAATATTCTTACAATATGGATATGAATTATGATGTTGTCATTGGGCTGTTTGTTAACTACAGAATACATAATCATTTATTTATTCAAGTTTGCAAGTGATAATCCAACACAGACAATCTTTTATAAATTAAAATGGCATAATTTTCATTACTATAGCATCTTGCCATAAGGCTGTGTTCCAAATCTAGGTTTTCAAACATGAAAAATTTATATTTGAAGCTTATAACATCAAGTATCTAGAACTGTTCCAAATACCCCAAGATACTACAGTAAGTGTTAGTGATATCCATAAAATGTATATATAAATTAATAGACAATTTATTGAAGAAACTATGTTCTATGTGTAATCTAAAAAATATTAAAGAGGTAATTCTTCTTCATCAAAATACAATAGGATATTGACATCTTCCAAATCTGTATTATATATTCATTATATATTCAACCATAATTTTCTAAACTATGAGAAAAAAGGAAATGAAATTCTATATTGGGTGATGCTGTTAGAAGGATTAAAAATCTGAAAGTGAGTAAGAAGATTTTTTTTTATGGGTTTTGGGATTGATAACTCTCTCCTATAAGGAGAAAAACATACAGTTCATCAGAAATCTAAAATTTACATATACTTGAAACCCAGACTGCCCATGAAGCTGATACTTAAGAATATATATATGTATAGAGATAAATTCTTTAAGGTTAGAATATTACTGTTTACCAAAAGTAATATCATTAAAAATGAATACAACCTTAAAAGGGAAGTGGTTGAATTTCTTACCTAGCTGAAGACTTAGAGAAAGGAAAAAAAGCTTAACATCAATATTTTTCCTGTTGTAACACCACACATTGCAGTGTTACAAATAAGAGTAAAGCATCCTGTATTGATTGGCTATTTTTTTTTTCAAGATGGATGTTCAGTGAGTGATATACAACTTCCCCATTCCTTACATTGTGCTCCTGGAATCAAATAAAGTAAGAAGGTGATCTATGAAAGTAAAACTTTGTAAATATAAAAAAAAATGGGCACATGTATAATTGTGAAAATTATTTATATCCTAAAATAATAAGACTTTTACTCAATATATAAGAAAGATATTTGTCATCATGGGAGGTTTAAAGAGAAATATTTGCATTTACCCTTAAGCTTAATGAGTACCAGTCTGTATTGTGAAATCAGTAGAAGCTTATCTTTTGTGAGCAGAGATTTTCCTTTCTGGACCCTTTCATCTCACTTTTAGAACTCTCCTTAGTACTCCAGGGTTTTCAAATTTATTCCTTTCCCTTCCTGACAGAAAATACACAGATGAATATTCTTATCTCTAAGGTGATAGGAAATGATCACTTTTGCCTTACAAAAGACTTGCATCTTAAGCAAATGGATATTTAACAGTGGGATTTATGAAATCAATAGCCAGTAAGTAGAGAACACAGATTTCTTTAGGTGATTTCTTTCTAGAACTCCTCAAATTTCAGGGCATAGTTTAGTACTGAATAACACAATTCAATCCTCTAATTCCTAAAAGAACATTAATAGAATGAATATTCAGCTAGAATAGGTAAGTCTGTGGCAAATTATTTTTGAAGTCTGGTAACTACAAAATATTTGTTCTAACAGCATGAGTATTCTCTAGAACAAAAACTTGTTTGTAATATTTGTTAAATAATTTCTCAGTACAATGATGAGAAAATTAAAGAATATTTTAAAAAATCATTTTTCCTTTAGGCAAAAAAGGAAAAGATACCTTTTTTATGAGTTCATAAGAGTGATGGATTCAAAACATAATAAAAATGTGACTACTATTTCTATTGAAACAATTGACAGATTTTTTTTTTTAATAAAAGTATATTTTGTAAACTACGGTCCATATGGGAGCTCTGGTAGCAGTGCCTAAGGCACTTGACTGCTAACCAGAAGGCTGGTGGTTCAAACCCACCAGCCACTCCTCGGAAGGAAGGCTGGGCAATCTACTTCTGTAGTGATACTGCCTCAGAAACCCAAGGAGGGGTTGCTATGAGTCACATCCGACTCTACGGCAAATAACAACAACAAGAACATGGTCCATATACTTAAGTATTTCACACACAAAAAAAAACAGTTTTACTAGAAAATTAATGAAAAATATTCACAATTTATACTTTTCTACATTTTCTTATTTTGCTAAAGTCAGGTTTATTTAAATACAATTTACTTCCAGTAAAATTCATTGCTTTTATATGTTCAGTTGGGTGGGTTTGACTAACATGTAACCATGAAGATTATGTAATCTTCATTGAAATGAAGATGCCAAATATTTTCATCATCCTAACAAGTTCTCTCATGTCCCTCTTCCAGAACCAAAAAAAAAAAAACTCACTGCTGTCGAGTCGGATCCAACTCATAGCGACCCCTCCTCCTTGGGTTTCGCAGCCAGTATCACTACGGAAGTAGATTGCCCAATCTTCCTTCCGAGGAGTGGCTGGTGGGTTTGAACTGCCAGCCACCAGAAGGTAATATAAATAGAATCATACCATATGTAGCTTTTATGTCTAGCTTTTCACTCATGAGCCCTAGTGGCACAGTGGTTAAAGCACTCACCTTCAAACCATAAGGTCAGCAGTTAGAACCCACCAGCAGCGCACAAAGAAAGAGGTGGCAGTCCACTTCATTGAAACCCCATGGAGCAGTTATATTCTGTTTTATAGGGTCACTATGACTAGGAATCCACTAGATGACAGTTGGTTTGGAGTATTTCCAGTTTTTAGTGGTCTCTAAAACATTCACGTATAGGATCTTTGAGTGGATATATAGGTAATGGTGTAGTGGGTAAGGCATTTGGCTGATAACCTGAAGGTCAGAGGTTCAAACCCACCAGTTGGCTCCACAGGAGAAAGATGAGACAATCTATTTCCGTCAAGATTTACAGCCTTGGAAACCCAATGGGAGTCACTATGAATCGGAATCGACTCGATGGCGGTGGGTATGGTTTTGGGTTTTAGAGGTAATTATCCAGGACTGGGACTGCTGGGCAGTATAATGAGTATTTGTTGTTGTTGTTGTTATTTGCCGTCGAGTTGGCCCCGACTCATAGCGACCCCATGTTTAACTTTATAAGAATTCACCAAACTGTTTTTCAACACGGCTTTACCATTATGCATTCTCATCAACAATACATGAGAATTCCAACTGCTCCTCATTCTCACCGACATCTGATAATTGTCAGGGTGTTTTTCGATTTGTTTTTAATTAGCAATTCTAATGGATGTGTAGTAATGTAGTGGTTTTAACAAGAATTTCTCCAATGATCAATGCCGAGTTTGAGTGTGCTTTTTGTCCATTTATGCCTTTTCTGTGGTGAAGCATCTGTTTAAATCTTTTGCTCATTTTATTACTGGTGTGTTTGCTTTACTTTGTTTTCTTCCTACTGAGTTGTGTGAGTTCTTCATGTACTCTGGATATAAGTCTTTCATTAGAAATAGATTTTCTCCTACTATGTGACTGCTAACCAGAAGGCTGGCGGTTCAAACCCACCAGCCATTACTTGGAAGGAAGTTTGGGCAATCTACTTCCGTAGTGATAACCCCAAAGAAACCCAAGGAGGGGTCGCTATGAGCCATGTCTGACTCGACAGCACATAACAACAACAACATGTGG
>NW_006921924.1:1457559-1458888 GCF_000298275.1 Orycteropus afer afer
TTTCCCTATAAATTTTAGAATCAGCTTTTTCTTCTCTACTAACAAAATGGCTTTTATTTGAGATTTTGGTTAATATTATAAATCAATTGGGGGAAAACTGACATCTTTAAAATATTTAGTTTTCCTTTTTATTAACAGGATATATCTGTCTGCTTTCATAGGTCTTTAATTCTCTCATTTACATTTCATGATTTTCAGTATAGAAATATTTCACATATCTTGTTTTATATATTTACTAAAGTATTTCATGTTTTTTGATGTTATTGTAGAAGCTATATGTATTTCATAAGTTTCAATTATCATTAGTTCATTGGTCTTACAAATAAACAATGAATTTTGTATATTGACCCTGTATCTTATTACTTTACTAAACTCGTTTAATACTTTTAGTTGCCCAGATATAGATTATTTGGCATTTTCTATATATATGACCATGTTGCTGCACATGGAGCTTTTCTCTCCAACCTGTTGAAAATGAATGGTAAGAACAAATGGATTTGCCTTGTTCTCATTCTTAGGGAGAATCATTTAGTCTTTAATCATGAAGTATTAATTCTGTTGTAAGAAATTTTCCCCTGTAAAATTCCATTCTTTTTCAGGCGATAATGGGAAAAGTTAACAATAGTAAGATGGTAAGCCACAAAAGAAGTGTGATGTATCCATTCTATAATTCTCATAGCTCGTATCAGAAAATCAATTACTTGTTTTGTATGAAAAGATTCTATTTTTATTATTATAAAGCTACATGTTTTCTCTAAAAACTTTGGAAATAATGGAAAAGTTTATATTAAGTGGAAAATAAAAACACCCTCCCACCAAATAATATACCTCACAATATAAGTTTCAACAGTTTTGTTCATGGGTTGGCAAACTACATACAGCTTGTTTGCCCAACCTGGCCTTCCCCCGGTATTTGTATGGCTCATGAACTAAGAATGTATGTTTCAGCATTTTTAAATGGGTTGAAAAAAATCATAAGAAGAATAATACTTCATGACATGTGAAAATTATATGAAATTCAAATATCAATGCCCATAAATAAAGTTTAATTTGAACACAGCCATACCCATTTGTATATTTTGTGACAAAGGCTCTGGCTCCTGTTTACTACACAGTGCTTTGCCTTCTGAGCTTTTCTCTTTGCATATATAAAACAAAACCTACCTTTATCACACATGTTGTTGTTGTGTGCCGTCGAGTCGGACCCAACTCACAGAGACCACTCCTTGGGGTTCCAAGGCGGTATCGCTATGGAAGTAGATTGCCTAACCTTCCTTCTGAGGAGTGGCTGGTGGGTTTGAACTGCCAGCCTTCTGGTTAGCAGTCAAG
>NW_006921924.1:1459623-1468027 GCF_000298275.1 Orycteropus afer afer
GGGTTTGAACCGCCAGCCTTCTGGTTAGCAGTCAAGTGCCTTAGGCACTATGCTATCAGAGCTCCCTTCCTATTCTTACTATATAATTATAATATATGTAGGGGTAATTATTACACCATCTATCATATAGCTCTCTGAGATACTATGAGATAGCAGTTAACATTTAAAACTGATTTGGGACTCACTGTAGAGTGTTTCCTTAGGATAGCTTGTTAATATGCGGCTACAATCAATAAGAATAGCCAATGTTTGACACCATTCAAAAGGATGTTAGACCACTTACATACATAGCAATATGACTAAAATTAAAAATATCTGTAAAACCAAATGTTGCCAAGGATATGAAGTAACCAACCATAACTTTCATTCATTTTTATTCAGAGTATAAAACAGTATAAATTCTTTGGAAAAGGGTCTGGCAGTTCTTTGAAAGCTAAATATATGATCCAACAACTCCACTCCTAAGTATTTACATAAGAGAAATGGGGAAAAAATAAGTCTACAAAATGACTTATACAAGAATATTTACATAAGCCTTATTTATAACACCTCTCACTAAATAGGAAACACCCCAAATGCCTGTCACTAGGTGAATGGATGAAAAAAAATTTCTGGTATAGTCATACAGTGGAACGCTACTCAGCAGCAAAAAGACGAACTTTTGACACATGCAACAACATGGATGAATATGTATGATCCTATGTATATGAACTTCTAGAACAGGCAGTCTAATAGTTGTCTTTTGAGTATGGGGTCAGAAATTAACTGGCAAGGTGTATTATGGGGTGATGGTAATGTTCTATGTATTTACAGGAGTTTGAGTTACATGTTGTTGTTAGGTGCCGTCAAGTCATCTCCAACTCATACTGACTCTATACACACCAGAACGAAACAATGCACAGTCTTGTGCCAGCCTCACGATTCATGCTATACCTGAGCTCCTCGCTGCAGCCACTGTATATATCCATCTCATTGAGGACTTTCTCCTTCTTCCTTGACCCTCCACTTTACCAAGCATGATATCCTTCTCCAAGGAATGGTTCCTTCTGACAACATGACCACAGTAGGTGAGACGAAGTCTCGTCATTCTCGCTTCCAAGGAACATTTTGGCTGCACTTCTTCCAGGACAGATTTGTTAATCCTTTTAGCAGACCATGGTACTCTCAGCGTTCTTCTCCAACACCAGAACTCAAAAGCATCAACTCTTCTTCCGTCTTCCTTATTCATTATCCAGCTCTCACGTGCATAAGAGGTGAATGAAAATACCATGGCTTGGGTTAGGCACACCTTAGTCTTCAAGGAAACATCTTTGCTCTTCATCACTTGAAAGAGGTCTTTTGCAGATTTGCCCAATGTGATAGGTTGTCTGATGTCTTGACTGCTGATTCCATTGGTGTTGATTGTATAATCAATAATATGAAATCCTTGACAACTTCAATCTTTTCTCCATCCATTGTGAAGCTGTTTATTGGACCAGTTGTGAGGACTAATTCATAATGGAGACTATAGTCTTTAATCTTCATCAGAAAGTGCTTTAAGTCATCCTCACTTACAGTAAGCAAAGTTGTGTCATCTGTGTATCGCCGGTTGTTAATGAGTCTTTCTCCAATCCTGGTGCCACATTTTTCTTCATTTAATCTAGCTTCTTGGTTTTGAACCATGCAGTATTGCCTTGTTCTGTTTGAACAACATCTTCCTGGTCAATGCACAGGTTCCTCGTGAGTACAATTAACTGTTCTGGAATTCCCATTCTCCTGAATGTTATCCACAATTTGTTATGATCCACACAATCAAATGCTCTTGCATAATCAATAAAACACAAGTAAACACCTTTCTGGTATTCTTTGCCTTGAGCCGAGATCCATCTGAAATCAGCAATGATATCCCTCATTCTAGGTCCTCTTCTGAATCCAGGTTGCATTTCTGGAAGTTCTCTGTCAATATACTGCTACAATCGTTTTTGAACCCTCTTCAGTAAGATTTTATTTGCATGGGATATTAAGTACATTTGATAATTTCCACATTCTGTGAGATCACCTTTCTTTGGAATGGGTACAAATATGGATCTCTTCCATTCAGTTGGCCAGATAGCTGTCTTCCAAATCTCTTGGCATAACCGAGTGAATGCCTCCAGTGGGGTATCCATTTGTTGAAACATCTCAGTATGTATTTCATCAATTCCTGGAGCCTTGTTCTTTACCAATTCCTTCAGCGCAGCTTCAACTTCTTCCTTCAATGCCATCAGTTTGTGATCATATGCCACCTTCTGAAATGGATGAACACCGACCAATTCTTTTTGATACAGTGACTCTGTGTATTCCTTCCATCTTCTTTTGATGCTTCCTGCATCGTTCAATATTTTGCCCATAGAATCTTTCAATATTGAAACTCAAGGCTTAAACTTTTTCCTCAGTTCTTTCAGTTTGAGAAATGCTGAGCATGTTCCTCCCTTTTTGTTTTCTAACTCCAGGTCTTTGAGTTACATAAAAAAAAAAAAAAAATCCAAACTCATTGTTATCAAGTGAGATCTGACTCACAGCGGCCTCTCCTTGGGTTTCCAAGGTGGTATCACTATAGAAGTAGATTGCCCCACCTTCCTTCCGAGGAGTGGTTGGTGGGTTTGAACCTCCAGCCTTCTAGTTAGCAGTCAAATGCCTTAGGCACTAAGCCACCAGAGCTCCCTATATGTATACATTTAACAAACCCCAGCAAATGTGCATTCAACATTTTTCCATTTTATTACATGTAAATTTCACCTTACAAGAAAACAAAATGTAAACAAATATAGAATGATATGCATGTTGGAATATTTAGGTGGAAATTAGAGTGATGTATTTACTTCCTGTATGGTCAGTAACTGCAAACCCCCAAAATGGCTCTCAGACTCAATCTTATTTATCCACATTTATAAGAATACAGGAGCTCTGGTAGCACAGTGCCGAAGGCACTTGACTGCTAACCAGAAGCCTGGCGGTTCAAACCCACCAGCCACTCCTCGGAAGAAAGGTTGGGCAATCTACTTCCATAGTGATACTTCCTTGGAAACGCAAGGAGGAGTCGCTATGAGTCGGGTCCTGCTTGACAGCACATAACAACAACAACAACATAAGAAATACAAGCCATTTTTCTTCTCCCTTGCTGTCACATATACCCCTGTTCTCCCCTGTCACATATTAACCACCTTCCCTGTAAGGTATTAACTCGTCCTTAGCATAGTTTTAAGCAATAAAGCTCACCAGCCGGCAGCATCTTATCAGAGCAAACACAGGTGGTCCGGGGCCCCCTCTTCAGAGGCCCCAGCACTACCAAGTCTGAACCCAGTCATGTAGCCCTCCATTCCCAGTCATGCAGCTCCTGTTCCCAATTCCTCAAACTCAGGTATAAATATCCCCAGAAAAAAATGAGAGGGTTTAGCGGTCATCTTGGATCCATCCCAGCCCACCACCACTAGACGCTGAATTTGCTAGCAACATTTGTAAGCCTGCTTTCTTTCATCTTTTATCTTTTAAATCCTTTCTCTCCTGATCCTCTTTGTTCCTATTCTGAATTAAAGTTCATGTCACTGCCTATGCTTCCAGGAAAGTTTTTCTGACTCTCCCTACCCACTCAGGATGAAGTTTTAACATCCCTGGGAAATTCCCATGACACTTACTTTTACATGCTTAAAAAATAACATAGATTCATAGTTGGGTAGAGGGATAAACACATGGATAGATATGTGACATGATAGATAGTGTCAATGATAGAATCTGGGTGGGTGATACACGTGTTCACTTTATAATTCTTTCAAACTTTCCTGTGTTTTTGCAAATTATAAAAATATTTTAAAAAAATACAAAAATAAACCTATATTGAAAACCACACAGAAAAGTCCTTCCCCTAATTTAATTAAAATTGTGATACATCTGCCCCTGGAATCTGGTGCTATGTTCTTATTACTGCATCTCTTATAAGGTAGATGGAACTAGAGAAGGTCCCTATGAAGTGAGTGACTCCACTTTATAACTCTATTTTTGTAATGTCCGGCTATAACTGGCAATATTTTGCTAAAACTCCATTTTATGTAACTGAAGTGACCATCTCATCCTGCCCCCACTTCCTGTGGGTTAAGGGGTACCCCCCTTTCTGCATATTAAGCAACTAAAACATCCCTAAATGAATGTCTGTGCTAGAGCACATACTCTGAAGTGGTTATCAGGACTAACTCCCCTCACCCCCCGATGAATGCCTGTGCTAAAGCACGTATTCTGAGTCCTTGAAACTGCAGCATCTGCTTCTGTATTATCACTTGCTTGCCTGCTTACGCTTTGGCTTTATAAAGCCTACCTAAAATCAGGCTTGTTGCTGCAGCATAGGAGCATGTTTCAGCTCCCTGCGGTCGGCAAGCCTAAATAAAACTCTTTTACCCAAAAGTGGCCATTATAGTGGCTATTATTTTAACTGAACCCATTACACCTAGAGGGTTATTCAAATGGTATGAGGGATGGTGTAAACTGCCAAATGAGAATAAGTAGAAAACCAGAATTTTCTAATTTGGAAAAGCAAAAGATGAAATTATACAGAGTTGTCATCTATAAAACACAGATGAATATGTGGATAAGATTAACACAGACTGTGTACCAAATCCTAATGTGCTAATAATATATTTTAAAAATACATTTAGAAAAATAGAATGCATCAGCAGATTAAATGAATGATAGATATTCACTGCAAGAAATATGAATGTACTCAACACAGTTCAGATAAATAAATAGCAGAGGCATCTATGGCTACTTTAAGAAGCTGAGAGATACGCCTAACCTTGAAATTTAACATCAGATATGACAACCAGGGCATAAACAGAGCTTTTTTTTCCCCCCTTTTTTTGGGTCTATATTGTTCACTGATGTATTTTTAGTGCCAAGAACAATGAGCACATAGTAGATGCTAAATGTATGGAATGAAGAATATGACTAGCAATACAATACTGAGATAGATAAACCAGGATTATGGTCTAGTGTAGCAATTTCTACTTAAGAATGTTTTTTCCTCTGGGTCATGATCAGGTACATATCCTTGGACACAGACAGAGAGAAGTCCTTTTTAACCTCTGTAAGGAATATTATTTGAAGAATGCCAGATGGGGCATATCTGGGGAAAAAAAAAGTCACAGCTGCAAAAGTTATACTGAAATTTCTATCATAACAAGTCCTTTGTTTAATACCTGAAGGTTGCTTTGAAAATACACTTTTTTATAAGTGGCTTTACATACATTATCTTGCTTAATCTTGACAATGACACTATGAGCTAGATATTATTGTTATTCTCATTTTATAGATAAGGTACCTACTATCACCACCTCTGATAGCTTAACACATTTTCCCAAAGAAAACAAAGCCTTCCAAAACTGAAAGCAGGAAAACACATCTTGATACAGGAGAGAAATGAAATAAAGAAAACTAAAGTGGGATAACTCACTGAAAATTCCTAAATAGTTGGATTATAACAGGGAAATTCAAGTAAAGATGGAAGGAATACTTTACTGCTACTTTTACAGTTTGACTGTTGTCTTGCTAGCATTTGTCCCTAAATTTTAAAAAAAGAAATCACTCAATACATTCAAAGTATTCCCCTCCCCCCCCCTTTTTTTTTAACCAAATATTCATTTATCAGATGAGGTGAATGAGGCATCTTTCTTATAAAAACTGAAATTATACAATAAATATGCAAAACATTTCCCTGGTAATTATAGTAATGACAGTAGTAAAAAGTTCAAATTGTCACAAGACAAGAGGAAAATAATTTCTTATGGTCACTAAAGCTATCTAGGGGTAGCTTTGGTCACAGAAATAAAAAATACCTGAATATACTTTTTTAAATAAGCACATAACGATATTTTAGTGTCAGAGTAGCATTTCTCAATTTTTAAAAAGCTCCTCATGATAATAACAATCTCATGCCTTCCTGTATGTTACTGATAATTACAAAATTAATTAAATATCAAGATTAAAAACAATTGCACACATAATCTTCTGGGAAAACAGAGAACTTTTACCCCATTCTTCCACACTAAATACAACTAAAAATCCTGGAAAAAAATATATAAAACAAACATAAGAAAACTCTGAAAGGTGGAAAGGAGACAGGTTGGCTAGGAAACTTGGGACCTGTGGGACAACACAGAGATGAGTGCCCTGGGTTCTCTTCTTCCCAACTGAGAGCAAAAGAAATTAGCAATCCCAAAACACCAATGGCCACAGATAAACAGAGCCCCACCAAGAGCTGACTCTCCCTAGTCAAAGGACAAGGAAAAAGACAGCCTAGCAGGACAGAAAACTTAGAGACAAAAGCTGCTTTGCTCCAGGCCAATGCTACAGAAAAAACGGTGGCCCCATCCCAAATCCACACCAGCAAAAACCAAGTGGGGAACCTAGACTGCTACCTGACAAGGTGCCTGAACCATCCTGCCAGGGTGATGTCAGAGAAGGTCAAGTATTAGGGTAGAATTTTCATCACTACCAGGAAATAATGAGCTCCCTCCCCATGTTAACAAATTCTGAGTATCCTGCAGGATGATCTGAAGTGGTTTAACCTATGTGTAACTGGAGTCACACACGGAGGAATAGGCTGAAAAAGGAAAGGTAAAAATTTCCTAAAAATTATATATCTACAGATTCAAGATAATTTGAGGAAATGTAAATGATATAAACATTCCAAGAAAAAGTCAGAGATTGTCAGACTGGATAAAAAAGAAAACATCATTTACATGCTGCCTGCAAGAAATGCATGTTAAATACAATGATATAGCTTAATGTTAAAAGGAAGGAAAAAGACATAATATGCAAATAATATTACAAAAAAATCTGGAGTGGATATATTAAAATAAGACAAAGTAGACTTCATGATAAACCATATTATAAAAGATAAAGAGAAACATTTCACGATAATAAAAGGGTCAATTCAACAGGAAGACTTAACAATCCTAAATCAATAGGATAAAGACTTGAAAAACACTAATAATCAAATTGAACTAATTGACATTTGTAGAGAAATACATATTCAAAAAGTAAAATGCATTGTATTTAAATGTATATGTAATATTCATCAAGATATATGCTTGGCAAAAAAAAAGTCTTGATAAATTTAGGATGCCTGAAGTCATACAGACTGTTTTCTAACTCCAACAAAATTAAATTAGAAATCAATAGCAGAAATACATTAGGAAAATGGCTCAATGCCCAAATGTTTGGAAACTAATCAACAAAATTTTATAAATAGCCCATGTTTCAAAGAAGAAATCACAAAGGAAATTTAAAAATGTTTGAAACTGAATGAAAATGAAAACACATCACATCAAAATTGATGGGATATAGCTAAACTTCCACCTTAAAATGTTATAAAATGAAAAAGCAAATTAAACCCAAAGTAAGTAACAGTAAAACTCAAAAACCAAACTCAATGCTATCAAGTCAATTCAACTCATAATAACCCTTCCTTGGTTTTCTGAGGAGGTACCTCTACGGAAATAGATTGCCCAATCTACCTTCCAAGGAGGGGCTGGTGGGTTTGAACCACCAGCCTTCTGGTTAGCAGTCAAATGCCTTAGGCACTACACCACCAGAGCTCCCTAAGTAATAATAAGGAAGTAATAAGTTGAAATAGATAAAAAGAGAAGGAATAAATAAGAGACAAATAAAAAAAAAAACATGATTTTTTGAATAGGCCAATAAATTTGATAAATCTCTAGCTAACTATCAAGAAAAAAATGAGAGTTAACACAATATCAAGAATGAAAGATGAGTAGCACTACAAGCATTGAAATGTAACAAGGAAATAATACAACTATTTTTGTGCTAACACATTTGACAACTTAGATGAAATAACACAGTTCTTTAAATACACAAATTACTAAAACTATAACAAAAATAAAACTATATGGAGAGTCATATACCTATAAAAGAACTTAAAAGTGTAATTAATAATGGTCCCACAAAGAAAACTTTAGGTTCAGATGGTTTCATTGGTGACGTCTATAAAATATTTAAGATGTATTCTTATACCATATCTTTCACAACATAATGGAGGAGGGAACACTTTCCTACTAATTTTATGAGGCTAACAATTACCCTAAGGAGCTCTGGTGGTATGGTTAAGGCATCTGGCTACTAAACAAAAAGTCAGTGGTTTGAATATACCAGCTGCTCCACAGAAGAAAGTCTGCTGAAGAAGTCTGCTTCTGTAAAGATTTACAGACTTAGAAACTGCAATGAATTGCTTGATGTGGCCCTTCTAGCCATTGTCCTCCATTCTGTGATGTTTTGTAAATCCCATTATCCATGCCTATTTGGGGTAGTGTGGTAGTTAAGGTCAGGTATCAACTTGGCTGGGCAGCTGGTAGTAGTCATTCCCTATAATGACTGGCAA
>NW_006921924.1:1468442-1469872 GCF_000298275.1 Orycteropus afer afer
ATGATGGAGTGGCATGGTAATTTGGACATTTGGGACATCTTTAACCTCCGCCTCATGGGGACTGGCCTCGTGCTGATCTTTCTAAGAGAAATTGTTCAAGCAGAAACCCTATGGGGGTTGCTATGAGTCAGAATCTACTCGATGGCAGTGCATTTGGTTTTGGTTTGGAGCATTACCCCGATAACAAAACCAGACAAAGACATTACAAGAAAAGAAAACTATAGACCAATGAGTATGCTAATAAAAACGTATGTAACATCCTTATCAAATTTTAGCAAATATGATTAAGTAGTTTATAAAAAGGATAATACATGACTAAGTGAACTCAGGAATGTAAGACATGATTAGTATTAAAAAATCAATCTATTTCAATATACTAACTGAATAAAGGGGAAAAAAAGATCTCAACAGATCCAGAAAGTGAAAAAGACAAAAATCAACACCCATTCCTGAAAAGAATTTCCAGGAAATTGTACCTGATGAAAGGTGTCTAAAAAAATACAAACAACAACAAAACCTATTATATACAACCTACTTAACGGTGAAATACTGAATGCTTTCCTTCTAAGTTTGGGAACATGTTAAGGATATCCACTCTTACCACCTTTATTCAGAATTGTACTGCAGGTAAGAAAAGGGACAAAAAAGCATTCAGATTAGAAAGAAAGAAGTAAAACTGTATTTTTTTTGACAAATGACACTATCATATTCATAGAAAATCCTAAGGAATCAACAAAAAAGCTACTAAAAATAGTAAGTTAGCAAGGTTGCAAACAAAAATCAACTGCATTACCATACACTAGAAATGAGCAATTACCCACTGCATATTAGTTAATGCCGACCCATTTTGACCCTATAGGACAGAGTAAAACATCCCCCTAAGGTTTTCGAGGGTGTAATCTACACATAAGTAGACTACCGCATCTCTCTCCCACAAAGAAGCTAGTGGGTTCAAACCACTGACCCTTTTAGCAGCTGAGTGCTTAACCACTGTGCCACCAGCACTCCTTAATGATCAATTAGAAAATTAAATTAGAAGTAATAAAGCAATATATAAATAGAATTTCTTTAAACACACACAAACACACACACTGCTGAGAGAAATTAAAGAAGAGCTAAACGAATGGAGAGATATACCATGTACATGGATTACAAATCTCAGTATTGTTAAAGATACTGATTCCCTCCATATTAATCTATACATTCCACAAAATCCTAAAGAAATTTCCAGACTTTTTTGGTTGATAAGCTAATTAAAAAATTAATACATAAAACAGTGAAATTTACTAGCCAAAACAATTTGAAAAAGAGCAACAAAGTTGGAGGGCTTACACAACCTGATTTTAAAGGTTACTATAAAAGGAGCTCTGGTAGCATAGTGGCTAAGACACTTGCCTGCTAACCAGACAGCTGGCGGTTCAAACCCACCA
>NW_006921924.1:1470475-1471897 GCF_000298275.1 Orycteropus afer afer
ACATACGAATAGGCTCCACTTGCTGGGGACAGCAAAGTCATACTGGAGATGGAGGACTGGAAAGGTGTGATAGTCCCCTTGTTACTCTTATACCCCATAACCACTTAGTGAACAAAGGAGCTACAATACCTCACCCCCACCTACCTTCTGGGCCAGCAAAAATTCCTTCCCAGTCTGTGTACTAAGACGAGCCTGGGTGCCCTGCCTTGCCCCTCTCCTAAATTGTTATTTTTCTTCTTCTTCCTTTTGATTTTTATTCTTTCTTCCCTGGTTCTAAATTTTGGCTTTATCTCTCTTCCCTTTTCCCAGTTCCCATTTTTTTTTCTTTCTCATGGTTCTCCCCATCCCTTGTTTTTATTTTTGCTTTTATCCCATATTTTTCTTCATTATTCTCTTACTTTACCTTTGTTCTTATTCCCCTTTCCCAGATATTGTGGGGTTTTTTAATTTCCCATTTTTCTATTCTCTCATTTATTGCCTTTCCTATTTTTTTTCCTCTTCTTGGTGACTGTTCCTGTGTGTCTATATGGTGTGTGATTTTGTCCTCTTGATTTTATTTTCTGGAAGTTTTTGAACTGTTGTTTTGGTCTAACTGATGGAGACAGCAACCATGCCCAGACAACCCAAACACACCTGCACTTCTTGCAACCCCACTTACTGAGAGCCACGACTTTCTTCTGCACAAACTGGCCAATGATACATGACCGCCAACACAAGCCTGACTCACCCTTAACTTCTCTTCACAGTTAACAGAGATCTGTGCATTCTCTTTCTTTATCACATCCACCAAGAGACAGGTGGTGATTGCATAAGTGTGACCATCTAGCAAACAGACGTGCACAAGACCCTGTTTACTCAGCTATATCCAAACAAAACAAAGAAAACAAAAATCTTGGGCAAATCACTCCAACATACAATTACCAATTAAATATAAATACAAAAATGCCACAATGTCTCAGAGACAACAGACCATCACAGTACAAACAAGGAAGCAAGATAAAACAGTAGAAAAAAGGGACCAGGATACAGACCCAGAACACATCCCTGAGGTAGGAGCATTAGAAATCCCTGATAAGGAATTCAAAAGAATTATATTTAGGTATCTTCGAAGGATTAAGAGACAGATCAAGGAAAACATTGACAAAATTAAGGAAAATATGGACAAAACCCTAGAACAATTTCAGAAGACAATAAAGAGCAAAATGACAAAATAAATGGAAAATTAGAAATGATCCAAAACCTATAGATAGAAATCCAGATTAATACCAAATTGTCAGAAATAGATAACACATTGAAAGGGCAAAGAAATAGAATCGAGTCAATGGGAGAGAGAATCAATGAGATTGAAGACAAATAGCTCAAGACTTCTTTGGAAAGGGATCAGTCAGAAAAAAGATCAAAACAAAATGAAGAAAGCCTAAG
>NW_006921924.1:1472997-1474183 GCF_000298275.1 Orycteropus afer afer
GAAAGCTGGTGGTTCAAACCCACCAGCCACTCCTTGGAAGGAAGTTTGGGCAATCTACTTCCATAGTGATACCACCTCAGAAATCTAAGGAGGGGGCGCTATGAGTTGGGGCTGACTTGACGGCACATAACAACAACAACAAAAACCAATAGCAATGAAGAAAGTGATAGCATGATTCATAAGCAATATGAGCTCAGCACAGAAAATCCTATGGAACAAAGAAATCAGCAACACTATAAAAAAAACATGTAATAAAATGACACCAACAAAAATACGACTTGTCAATAATTACACTGGATGTAAATGGATTAAATGCACCACTCAAGAGATGGAGAGTTGCAGACTGCATAAGAAAACATAACCCATCAATATGCTGTCTGTAAGTGACATACCTTAGAGAGAAAGACAAAAATAGACTAAAAATGAAAGGTTGGAAAAAGATGTATCAGGCAAATGGGAACCAAAAAAAGAGATATGGCAACATTAATTTTTATAAAATCAACTTTAAGACAAAAATAACCATGAGAGACAAGGAAGGACATTATATAATGATTAAAGGATCAATCAAACAAGAACATATAGTCAAAATAAATATCTATGCACCCAATGAAAGAGCCCCAAAATGCATAAATCAGACTTCAACAGAACTGAAAAGACAAATATATCACCCCCATAGTCATAGTAGAAGACTTTAATAAACCACTTCCCATCCAAGAAAGAACAACTGAAAAAAAACTCAACAAAGACACGGAAAAACTAAACAATACAATCCATCAACTTGACCTTATAGACATCTACAGAGGACTTTACAAAACAATAGCACAATATACATTCTTTTCCAGTGCACATGGAATATTCTCTAGGATAGACCATATGTTAGGCCACAAAGCAAGCCTTAACGAATTTAAAAACATTGAAATACTGCAAAGCATCCTCTCAGATCACAATGCTATAAAATTAGAAATCAACAATAGGAAGATCAGCAGAAAAAGAGTAAACACATGGAAGCTGAACAACACTCTCCTTAAAAATGACTGGGTAATAGAAGAAATAAAAAAATGAAATTAAAAAATTCCTTGAATCAAATAAGAATGAAAACACAACATACCAAAATCTTTGGGACACAGCAAAAGCAGTGATCAGAGGCCAATTTATAGCAATAAATGCACACATCAAAAAAGAAGAA
>NW_006921924.1:1474348-1475759 GCF_000298275.1 Orycteropus afer afer
ATAGAAACAAACTACTTAACTAAACTAACACAGATTGAGGTGGAAAAGTTGAACAGACCCATAAAAGTGAAGAAATTGAACAACTGATAAAAAAAATTACCAACAACAACAAAAAGCCCTGACCAGATGGTTTTGCTGGAGAATTCTACCAAACATTCAGAGAACTGACACCAATCCTACTCAAACTATCCCAGAACACAGAAAATGATGGAATCCTCCTAAATTCATTTTATGAAGCAAGCATAACCTTGATACCCCAAACCAGGGGAAGACATCAGTAAAATGGAAAACTACATATCAATGTCCTTCATGAATATGGATGCTAAAATCTTTAACAAAATCCTAGCCAATAGACTCCAGCAACATATCAAGAAACTAATATATTTAGAGCAAATGGGGTTCATATCAGGTATGCAAGGATGGTTCAACATTAGAAAAACAATCAACATCCTCCACCACATAAATAAAACAAAGGAAATGAAGCACATGATGATATTAATCGATGAAGAAAAGACATTTAATAACATTCAACACACATTCCTGATAAAAACTCTCTGCAAAATAGGAATAGAAGGGACATTCTTCAATATAATAAAGGGCATATATACAAAACTAACAGCCAACATTACTCTCAATGGAGAGACTGAAACCATTGTGCTTGTGAACAGGAACCACACAAAGATGCCCTCTATCACAACCTGTATTCAACACTGTATTGGAAGTCCTAGCCAGGGCAATAAAGCAAGAAAGGGAAATCGAACGCATCCAAATTGGTAAGGAAGAAGTCAAACTACCCCAATTTGCTGATGATATCATCCTATACCTAGAAAACCCAAGAGACTCAGGAAATAAAAGTCCTAGAATTATTTGAGAGATTTAGCATAGTGGCAGGATACAAGATTAACATACAAAAAATAGTTGGATTCCTCTACACCAGCAAATATATTGCTGAAAAAGAAATAAGGAAATCAATACCATTTACAATAAACTCAAAAACCAAACTCATTGCCATCGAGTCAATTCAACTCATAGTGACCTCTCCTTGGGTTTCCGTGGCAGTATCTCTACAGAAGTAGATTGACCAATCTTCCTTACAAGGAGTGGCTGGTGGGTTTGAACCACCAGCCTTCTGGTTAGCAGGCAAATGACATAGACACTACGCCACCAGAGCTCCCCAATTTATAATAGCTACAATAAATAAATAAAATACTTGGGGGGAAAAAATCTTACCAGGGACACAAAACACCTGTACAAAGAAAGCTACAAAAGACTACTTCAAGAAACCATAAGAGTAGGAGTTCCAGCAAGATGGCGGACTACGCACAAGGACTGCACAGACGCTCTTCAACAAAGAAAAGGGAAACCAATTAACACAGACACAGAAGATAATCTTGGACCCCTGAGCCTTGAA
>NW_006921924.1:1479884-1480897 GCF_000298275.1 Orycteropus afer afer
AAAAAAAAAAAAAGAAACCATAAGAGATTTACATAAGTGGAAGAATATACCGTACTCGTGGATAGGAAGATTGAATATTGTGAAAATGTCATTTCTACCAAAAGCAATCTATACATTCAATGCAATCCTAATCCAGATCCCATCAACATTCTTTAAGGATATAGAAAAAGCAATCACTAAATTTATATGGTTGGTAAGGAAAGAGACCTTGGATAAGCAAAGCACTACTGAAGAAAAAGAATGAAGTAGGAGGTCTCATACTCCCAGATCTCCAAATCTACTATACAGCCACAGTAATCAAAACAACCTGGTATTGGTACAATGACACACACGTAGACCACTGGAATAGAACTGAGAACCCAGAAACAGATCCATCACCTATGCTCTGCTGATCTCTGACAAAGGGGAGAAACCCATTAAATGAGGAAGAGATTGTCCATTCAAAAAAAGATGCTGGCAAAATTGGATATCCATTTGCAGAAAAAATGAACCAAGATCTGTACCTCATACCATAAAACAAAAACTAACTCCAGATGGATCAAGGACTTAAATGTGAAACATAACACCATAAATTTCCTCAAGGAAAAAAATAGGGGCAAATTTAGGGGCCCTAACATATGGCATAAATATACTATCAAGCATAACCCAAAATGCACAAACAGCAGAAGATAAACTAGATGAATGAAACCTTCGAAAAAAATAAATTTTCATGTGCTCCGAAAGTCTCCAAAAGAATAAAAAGAGAACCTACAGATTGGGAAAAAATATTTGGCAACAACAGATCTGACAAGGGACTTATCTCTAAAATTTATAGAAAATTTCAACAGTGCAAAAACAAAAAGACAATCTAATTAAAAACTACGCAGAAGACATGAATAAACACTTCACCAAAGACAATATTCAGGTGGCCAAAAAACACATGAAGAAATGCTCATGATCATTAGCCATTGTTGTTGTTGTTGTTATGTGCCGTCGAGTCAGCCCCGACTCATAGCGACCCCTCCTTGGGTTTC
>NW_006921924.1:1481108-1482872 GCF_000298275.1 Orycteropus afer afer
TGGTGGGACTGTAAAATGATACAGCCACTGTGGAAAGCAGTATGGCGATTCATTAGAGTTGGAATTAGAAAGACCTTTTGATTCAGCAATTCCAGTTCTAGGTATATACCCTAAAGAAGTAAGAGCCAGTGATGGAACTACTGAGACTATGGCCCCTAGCTGCCCTTCAGGTCTGGAAGTGAACCCACTCCTGTGGCTTCCAGCTAAACAAAAGACAGGCATATGAGCTGAACATTTACATTAGGTAGACACACCCCTTAGAGAGATCAATCATGGGAGAATAGAAAGGCTGTTCATGCACAGGGAGACCACCCAGGGGGCAGGAGTGCAGGGGAGGGAAGGACACAGGGAAGAGGTAACTATGGGGAGGAAGTGGGAGAGGAGCTGTTGCACTGTGGTAAATTATAGTCAATGTCATGAGACAAAGTGTATGTGAGCTGCTGTATGGAAAGTGAATTTTCTCTGTACTGTTTCACCTAAATCACAGTAAAAAGTAAAAAACAAAAAAGTAAGATCCAGGACAAAGCCAGGGGGACCACAACAGAGTGAGCAGCAGCAGTGATGCAGGTAAGGGGAGGGACCCAGGACACACCCACAAGCAGCGGGAAAGCCAGGGAAAGGAAAGAAAAGCCAGGTGGACCTCGGCAAAGCGAGCAAGAGCAGGGATCCAGGTAAGGGGAGGGACACAGGCCCCACACCTAAGCAGCAGGAAAGTGGCAGGGATACAGGTAAGAGGAGGGTGGAGAGGTTTCAAACAGCTAAGGGAGACAAACTTGTCTGTTGGTTTGTCCTACTGGGGTGGCATGTTGCTATGAGGCTTGAGGCTGTGCCACCGGTGTATCAAACTCCAGCGGGGTTGCACACAGTGCACAGATTTCAGTGCGGCTTGCAGACTGAGACAGACTAGGAAAAAGGAAGAAGCCATTCATTTCTCAAAGAATTGGCCAGGGAAATGTAAAACTTATGAATAGCAGAGAAACCCTGTCTGTTATGTTACTGCACAACTTTATGAATAGCCCAGAAACATTTTCTGATACAGTGCAGGAGGACGAGCCACTTATGTTGGAAGGCTCTCAAAATACAACTGGGAAAGAGCTGCATTATCAGAGTAGAATCAACCTTACTGATATGGATAAAGTAAAGCTTTCGAGACCTCCATTTGCTGATGTGGCACAACTCAAATTGAGGAGAAACAACTGCAAACATCCATTAATAATTGGAACATGGAGTGTAAAAAGTATGAATCAAGGGAAATTGGAAATTGTCAAAAATTAAATGGAAGGAAAAAAGATTGATATCCTAGGCATCAGTGAGCTGAAAGGGACTGGTTTTGGCCATTGTGAAATAGGCAACTATATGATCTACTATGCCAGGAATGATAATTTGAAGAGGAAAGGTGTGGCATTCATCATCACAGAGGATGTTTCAAGATCTGTCCTGAAGTACAATGCCATCAGTAATAGGAAAATATCCATATGCCTACAAGGAAGACCCGTTAATATGATTATTATTCAAATTTATGCACCAACCACCAAAGCCAAAGATGAGGAAATTAAAGATTTTTTGTCAACTTCTTCAGTCTGAAACAGGCCGAACATGCAATCAAGGTGTGTTAATTATAACTGGTGACTAGAATGCAAAAGTTGGAAACAGGGGAGTTCCAGCAAGATGGCGGACTAGGCAGAAGGATTGCACAGACCCTGTTCAACAAAGAAAAGGGAAACCAATTAACACAGACACAGAAGATAATCGTGGACCCCTGAG
>NW_006921924.1:1487981-1490188 GCF_000298275.1 Orycteropus afer afer
TGCATTGTAAATTTTGGTCAATGACATGAGACAAAGTATATGTGAACTGCTATATGAAAAGTGAATTTACTCTGTAAATCTTCACCCAAATCAAAATAAAATTTAAAAAAAAAAAAGTTGGAAACAAAGAAGAATCATCGGTAGCTGGAAAATTTGGCCTTGGTGACAGAAATAACGCTGGAGATAGCATGACAGAATTTTGCAAGACCAACAGTTTATTCATTGTAAATACCTTTTTTCAATAACACAAACAGTGGCTATACACGTGGACTTCACCAGATGGAATACACAGGAATCAGACTGACTACATCTGTGGCAAGAGGCAATGGAAAAGTTAAGTATCTTCAGCCAAAACCAGGCCAGGAGCTGATTGTGGAACTGACCATCAACCAATCATATGCAAGTTCACCTTGAACTTGAAGACAATTAATACAAGTCCATGAGAGCCAAAATATAATCTTGAATATATCCCTCCTGAATTTAGAGACCATCTAAACAATAGATTTGATGTATTGAACACTGTGGTAATTAAGTTTGTGTGTCAACTTGGCTAGGCCTGGTTGAGTGGCTGGGCAGCTGATGTAGTATTTCCCATGATGAGACTGGCAATCAATTCCATGGTGGGATCTACCACAAGCAGCTGAGTAGCTGCCTTAGGGATGTGGTCTGCTCCCTGTATTTAAGCAGAAGCCTTGGGGTATGGTCTCTAGCTTATGGCACACTTGGATGCTGCACGTAGCCGTGTTGTTGTTCAGAAGCCTGCCATGGTCTGCCAATCTTCGGACTTAAAATGGACTTGAATTGAGGGCCTGCCATGTGGTTTAGTAACATAGGGACTGTGCCATTTTATTTGTCAACCTTGTGCTTGTTAGCCTCAGCAGCCAGTAGCTGCCTAAGTGAAGAGATGCCTCTAGCTTCAGTGGACTGGGAGCAAGAGGCAGAGCTGAAGCCCAAGGTCAAGGGGCTTTCACACAGCCCCTAGACCCTGGCACTTTGAACTCGGACTTCTAGCCTCCCAAACTGTAAGAGAATAAACTCCTGTTTTTTCAAGCATGCCATTTGTGGTGTATTCCTGTGAGAGCAGCACTAGGTAACCAGAACAAACACCAATGATTGAAAACCAGAATAATTATGGGATGACATCAAGAACCTCATCCATGAAGAAAGGAAGAAGTCACTAAAAATATGAGAAAAGAAGAAAAATAAAAATGGATGACAGAGGAGACTCTGAAACTTGCCCTTGAGTGGAGAGTAACTAAAGCAAATGGAAGAAATCACAAGATAAAAGAGGTGGACAGAAGATTTCAAAGAATGGCTCAAGCTGACAAAGCCAGTTACTATAATGAAATGTGCAAAGAGCTGGAGTTAGAAAACCAAAAGGGAAGTACACACTCAGCATTTCTCAAACTGAAAGAACTGAGGGAAAAATTTCAGCCTCGAGATGCAATACTGAAAGGGTCTATGGGCAAAATATTGAATTATGCAGGAAATATCAAAAGAAGATGGAAGGAATAGACAGGGTCACCGTACCAAAAAGAACTGGTTGATCTTCATCCTTTTCAGGAGATGGCATATGATCCAGAACCAATGGTACTGAAGGAAGAAGTTGAAGCTGCAATGAAGGAATTGGCAAAGAACAAGGCTCCAGGAATTGACAGAATACCCATTGAGATGTTTCATTAAATGGATGCCCCACTGGAGGTACTCACTTGGTTATGACAAGAGATTTAGAAGATAGCAACCTAGCCAACTGATCCATATTTGTACCCATTCCAAAGAAAGGTGATCCCACAGAATGTGGAAATTGTCAAACAATGTCATTAATATCACACACACAAGTAAGATCTTACTGAAGATAATTCAAAAATGGTTGTAGCAGTATATTGACAGACAACTTCCAGAGGTGTGAGCTGGATTCAGAAGAAGACGTGGAACAAGGGATATCACTGTTGATATCAGATGGATTTGGCTCAAAGCAAAGAATACCAGAAAGATGTTCACTTGTGTTTTATTGACTATGCAAAAGCATTTGATTGTGTGGACCATAACAAACCATAGGTAACATTGAGAAGAATGGGAATTCCAGCACACTTAATTCTACTTGTGAGGAACCTGTACATAGACCAGGAGGCTGTCGTTCGAACAGAACAAGGGGACACTGCATGGTTGAAAATCAAGAAGGGAGTATGTCAGGGTTGTGTCCTTTC
>NW_006921924.1:1490848-1497038 GCF_000298275.1 Orycteropus afer afer
GACTTTGTCTCACCTACTTTGGTCATGTTGTCAGAAGGGACCATTCCCTGGAGAAGGATGTCATGCTTGGTAAGGTGGAGGGTCAATGAAAGAGGGGAAGGCCCTGAACAAGATGGATTGACACAGTGGCTGTGGCGATGGGCTCAAGTATATAGCAGGGATCGCGGAACTGGCGCAGGACCAGGCAGTGTTTCATTATGCTGTGCATAGGGTTGTATGAGTCGGAGACGACTCGACGGCACCTAACAACAACAACAACAGCAACATGTTCATTGTAGCACTGTTTACAATAGCAGAAAGACAGAAACAACCTAGGTGCCCATCAACAGAAGAATAAATAACCAAACTTTGGTACATACACACAATGGAATACTATGCAATGCTAAAGAATAATGTAGAATCTGCAAAACACCACATAAGGTGGATGAACTTGGAGGACATTATGCTGAGTGAAATAAGTCAATCACATTAGTCCTCTATTGTAAAAAGTCAAGGAAAGGTTTATATATGGAGCGAAACTTTCTTTGTTGGTTGCTAGGGTTGGGAGGGGAGAGCAGGGAATACTGCTATATATAGGTAGAAACAAGTATTGATTTGGGTGAAGAGAAGGGCAATGTACCAAATGTGAGTGATCAACATAGTTGCATTGAGGAAGAGGAAGACATAGAGAGGTACACAGGAGGTACAGACAACAATGACGAACCCTTTTGCACATAGAGTACTGTTGTCAGTGATGGCAAACACCGGTGTACAGGTGGATAGATGGAGGAACAGGCTGAATGACTAAGTATGTTTATGCAGGTAAGAGGACACCCATGACCATGTACAGGGTAAGCAACCAATGTTCCTATAAGTGTATTTGTATGATCTGTAAGAACATCCAGGTATATAGTAGAGCTGACAAGGGACAAGGTTTTAGTCACTTCTTGGCCACAGCCAGCTCCCAGAGGGAGCAAATAGTTGGACCTGTGGGCTTGGGACCATGGTCACAGGGGACATCAAGCTCAACTGGCATAACATACTACACAAAAACATTGTTCTACATCCTACTTTGGTGAGTAGCAACTGGGATCTTAAAAGGCTTCAAGCAAACATGTAGATGCAATGATAGGTCTCTCCTCGTCCAGAGAGAAGAATGAAGAAAACAAAAGACGTATGGAAATAATTAGTCCAAGGGACAGGTGGACCATGCAATTCTCAGCATATATGACCATGAGACCAAAACTAGATGATGCCCAGCTATCACTGTCAACCATTCTGAGAGCAATCTATGTAGGAGACCCTGGATAGAGTGGGAGAATAATATGGAACAAAACTCAAAAGCATTAAAAAAAACAGACCAAGTTTGCTGGTCTGATAGAGCCTGGTGAAACCCCTGAGACTATGGCCCCTAGCTGCCCTTCAGGTCTGGAAGTGAACCCACTCCTGTGGCTTCCAGCCAAACAAAAGACAGGCATATGAGCTGAACATTTACATTATGTAGATACACTCCTTGGAGAGATCAATCATGGGAGAATAGGGCTGTGTATGCACATGGAAACAGCTCAGGAGGCAAGAGTACATGGAAGAAAAGGACACGGGGAAGAGACAGCTGTGTGTGGGGGGGAATTTGGAAGACAGCTGTTACACTGTGGGAAACTGCAGTCAATGTCATGATACAAAATGTGTATGAACTGCTGTATGGAAAGTGAATTTGCTCTGTAAACTTTCACCCAAATCACAATAAAATTTTTTTAAAAGTTAGTATAAAAAATTAGTTTTCAGGATGATGTGGTTTAGATTATATAAGTCCAAGAAACACAAAAAAGTCCAGATAAAAACCCACACATATACAGTGAATTGATTTTCAACAAAGGTGTCAAGTTCATTCAATAGGAGAAAAGATACTCTTTTCAAAATATTTATAGTGCTAAAAACAACTCCATATGGAAAAATATACACTGTCCTCTTCCTGACACAAAAAATAAACTCAAATGAATCATAGACCTAACAGAAAAAGCTAAAATACAAATTGTCTAAATGAAAATACATATAGGAGAAAAGCTTTATGACCACAGGATAGGCAAATTCTTAGAGGTGATACAAAATTCATTATTCATAAAATTTTAAAAGAAATAAATTGGATTCCCCAAAATTTAAAACTTCTGCTCTTTGAAATATTAAGAAATGAAAGGCAAGCTCCAGAGCAGGAGAAAGTGTTATCAATACTTAATCACTGTCAAAGACCCAGCATGCAAAACACACATATAAGGAAGTGTTATAACTCAAAACTAAAAAAAACAAACAACCTAGTAGAATTTGAACAAAATATTTAAACAGGTAATCAAGGAATATAAATAAATGACAACTAAGCTTATTAAAAATATTATCAACATTATTTATCCATTGAGGAACTGCAAATTATGACCACAGTATGACACTACTTCACGTCCACTAGAATGGCTAAAATTAAAGAATAATAAAGGCTATTGAGGACCTGGAGCTGCCAAAACTCTCATATATTTTTGGTGGGAATATAAAATGTTACAGCTAGTTTAGAATACAGTCAAATAGTTTCTTATAAAATTAAATATCCACCTACCACCTGACCTAGTCATTTGACTCCTATGCATTTATTCACTAAACAAAAATTAAAACATAAAACATGTCTACAAAATGACTTGTATTCAAATGTTAATAGCAGCTTTATTCATAATAGCCACAACCTTGAAACAAACCAAAAGTCCATCAACAAGTAAATAGATAAACAAATTGTGGTATATCCATACAATGGAGCACTACTGTTGTTACTAGGTGCCTTCAAGTTGGCGCCCACTCAGAATGATCTTTTGTGTAACAGAACTAAATGTTTCCCAGTCTGAAGCCCTCTTCAGGACTGTTGCTGTTTGAGTTCACTGTTGTGACTATTGATTGTGTCAATCCATTTCTTTCAGGGTTTCCCTCATTATCAGTGACCCTCTACTTTATCAAACATTATTTTCTTTTCTAGGGACTGATTTTTCCTGACATGTCCAACCTAAGTAAGCTAAAGTTTTGTCATCCTAGCCTCTAAGGAAAATTCTGATTGTATTTCTTCTAAAACTAATTTGTTTGTTCTTTTGGCAGTCCCTGGTATATTCAATATTCCTCACTAACACCACAGTTCAAATGAATCAATTCTTGTGTTCTCCTTTTTAGCAAACTAACTTTCACATGCAATAAATGTCAGAAACATACTGAGTAAAAGAAGGCAGTCAGAAAAGACCGAATTATGATTTCATTCACGTAAAATTCTAAGACAAGCAAAACTAATCTTTAGTGAGTAAAATTAGAGCAGTGGTTGCTTGTGGTTAATGATGAGGATGCGAGAGACTGAGTGGCTGACTACAAGAAGACAAAGTTCTTTGAGGGGATGATGTAAATTTTCTTGATAGTAAACCAAAACCGACCCCACTGCCCTTGATTCAAATTCATAGTGACATTGCGTTACAGAGTAGAAGTGTTCCACAGGATTCTCTTGGCGGTGATCATTACAGAAGAAGACCACTAGGCCTTTCCTCTGTGGTGTCATTGGGTGGATTCAAATCATTACAAATGGGCATATATGTCTGTCAAAATTCACTGAACTGTACAATTAAAATGAATGCATTGTATTTTATAATGTATATCACAATGAAGTGGATTTAGAAAGAAAAACATCCAATCAGTGGCAAAACAAAAAGAATTGCTGTTTTCAAACTATGTCTATCCTCTTGGAGTTTCTACAGTGGCCTCCTACAGTTTAGGTCCCCATTCCTATCCTCAGGTTGAGCATCAGTAAACAGAAGGCAGCCTCAAAGTGGAAATTTGAACACTGTCTATCATTCCTGAGAACATGCCGTCAAGTTGGATCCAACTCATTGAGACTCCTCCTTGAGTTTATATAGACTATGGATGTTGTTAAGAAATTAAGGTTATCTTCTAGAGAAAGAATCCATCAAGAAATTCTTATTAAAACAATCTGACCTACTCTGTGTCAGAACAAGAATATTTACATAAAAAACTTCCCCCTTTAGAGGATGTTCACTTAATGCAGAATGGTGACGTAAAAAGATTCCTTAATAAGATTACTTTTAACTTTATTTTATTTTGATCCTAGAGGTATGTATGCACAGATTTAATGACTAATTATGGACAATATTCTCCATTACTGCACATTACTTCTTTGATAACTGAAAAATTGGCATTTGGGCCTTGGCAACACCACGGCATTATCCTCTACTACTCGCCTTGCATCAGCTGCTGCTTGCACACTTCTCTGCTACCTACCATATTGCTGGCATTAGCCCTTCTGTCCCATCTAAAGGATGCCACAACTGTTGAAAATATTGCATTAGAAGATACTGTTCCCCATTCAGACTTCTTAACCCCTTTATATACATATCTAATACTTATAAATTTGGTCCCAGACTCGGTATAAATATGCTAACACTTGGGTTCTTTTATTTTCCATCTCTTTTTTTCAATAATTCTTGCCACTAGTTGTACCCACCCCAGAAATACTATATTCTCCCTGAGACTACCTCCTTAAAACTGAGGCATTGTAGATTGTTCAATAAGGAGACATCAGCCTCTCTTAGTGTATATGCTTAAGATATCTGATTTTACTGGCTGTATACTTTGGATCCAAGTAAAAGAAATTATTTTTCCTTGCTGGTCAGAAAAAAAGCAAGCAGTGATGGAAATATTACTGTATTTCTCAGATGATTTACAATGATTTCATAGCACTCATCAGTGTCTTTTTACAGGAAGGTTTCTACTAGCCTCTGTACTAATATTACTATTTTAGACAACTATATCAAAGGAGACCTTATGAGAACAGTAAAAAATGGAGAGCCATTTATATTCTTACAAAAATCTAAGTTAAATTTAAAAACTGCTTAAGATTTTGTGGAATTAAAATTATATATATACATATATATATATATATATATATATGGTGTCCATATATATATTCATACACACACACACACACACACATATATATATCTATCCCCAAAAGATTATTAGTGTTTATGCAGGGGGGGGGGACTTTCATTTGTGGGGCATTGAGTTTATGCTAATGGTGGTGGAATATTTTGGAAAATTATAGCAATAATGGTGGTACAACATGAAAAATGTCATCAATGTCCTTGAGCTGTAAATGAGGAAGATGTTATGTTGGCGAATATCTTCCTGTGTATGTTTTCACCACAATAAAAGTGAAAATAAATATATACTAGGAAAAAAATAGGCAACATCTTAATTATTAAAAGAAGGTATATTCATTAAGGAACACATTTTTTTAAGAAGATAGTAAATGCAATGCAGCAAAACAAAGACCAAAGGCAAATCTGAACTAAAAGTAGGAATAATTTGTTTCCTAAACAGATTTTTAAAAATTAAATCCTTATCAAATGAAGTAAGGGGAAAAGGCACCCTGGCTTAACAGAGATTACACTTTTTTTAAAAGAAGTGAATATTTGATTTTATCTCATTTTATAACAATTTTATGGGAAACAACTGTGAGCTATTTAATTGAAACAGGATGATAAAGGAACTCAAGTAATTCATTTTTGTTCATTTCTATTGTGACCTACAGCTTTTGTAACAATATAACAGAACAAAACCCATCTGTCAGATGAATTTAGACAATAGTGGCATACAAATACAGGCATGTTTATGAAAGAAACCAATAAAGATTGCTACAAAACTAAAATTTATGTTAGTGCTTGAACAGCCAAAATGCAATGACAAAAATTATAGGAAAAAGCTTACAGGTCAAAGTTAAACAAACAAAACTAAAAACTCACAACTTTTACATCAAAGGATTTATTATTGTTATTTACTGTCAAGTAGGACCCAACTCATAGCAACCCCTCCTTGGATTTCCAAGGCAGTATCACTACAGAAGTAGATTGCCCCATCTTCCTTCTGGGGAGTGGCTGGTGGGTTTGAACCGCCAGCCTCTGGTTAGCAGTCAAGTGCCTTAGGCATTATGCTACCAGAGCTCCTACACATCAAAGGATACTATCAAGTAAATAAAAAGTCAATCTAAATCATGAGAGAAAAATTGGCGAATCATATACCCAATAAAGGTCTTTGTTGTTGTTGTTGTTGTTATGTGCCGTCGAGTCGGCCCCGACTCATAGCGACCCCTCCTTGGGTTTCCGAGGCAGTATCACTACGGAAG
>NW_006921924.1:1497669-1500964 GCF_000298275.1 Orycteropus afer afer
CACACAATGGAATACTATGCAAGCCTAAAGAATAATGTAGAATCTGCAAAACACCGCATAACATGGATGAACTTGGAGGACATTATGCTGAGTGAAATAAGTCAATCACAGAAGGAAAAATATTGTATTAGTTCATTATTGTAAGAACTCAAGGAAAGGTTTATATATGAAAGGAAACTCTTTGTTGGTTACCAGTGGTGGGAGCAGAGGGGATGGAACACTGCCAAAAAAAAAAAATGAATTGACCCATGTCACTTTAATTTAGTGTATTTCACTGTAAGTAAATTATATTTCAATAAAACATATTTTTAAAATAATGCCTAAGTGGTGGGAAAGGCGGTGGCAGTGGCAGCCAGGACACCTGGCCAGGAGATGCTGGAGCAGAGGGGCCCCAGTATGCCCAGCACTGACCACAGAGAACATGTTTACCTACAAGGGCCAGAACAAGTGCTCTGGAATGCGTTCCCCTCTTCAGGCAGAGAACTCAGTTATACTTCAGGAGGTCAAAGGCCAGGGGAGAAAAGCAATGCCTGGAATGCAATCCCAATCCTGGTGATGTCAGAGGAATAGAAGATCAAAGACGCCAGGAGAGGAACCCTGATCCCTTTTCCAAACCAAAATCTCCAACCTCCTCTGGTGATTTTCCAGCGCAACCATCACCAAGCCAACCCTGAAAAAAGCCCATCGGGGGAAAACAGGCCCCACGGAAGACAAGCTCAAGGGAAAATGCAACAGAATCTCAAACTCATGGAATTCTACCCCATCCGAAGAAGCTCCAGAAAGAGTAAAGCCGAGCTGCAATCTGAAAAGAAGGGAAGAATAGGTGACTTGATGTTGTTGTTGTGTGCCTTCGAGTCGGCCCCGACTCATAGCGACCCCTCCTTGGGTTTCCGAGGCAGTATCACTACGGAAGTAGGATTGCCCAACCTTCCTTCCGAGGAGTGGGGGAAGAATAGGTGACTTGATGTTGTTGTTGTGTGCCTTCGAGTCGGCCCCGACTCATAGCGACCCCTCCTTGGGTTTCCGAGGCAGTATCACTACGGAAGTAGATTGCCCCATCTTCCTTCCGAGGAGACTCAGTGGATGCCACTGGAGAGACGAACTGCCTGGGGAGATTGATCAGTCACCCCAAGTGTGGGGACTGCCAGACCGAACAGCACTGAGTACCTCACCTTATCGTAATCGCATCCTGGCACCTCGCTACTCCATGACTGTGGGAACCACAGCAAGGCTTCCGTCGAACCTGCCCATGAGGAAGCATTCACATGCGCGTGCGCGCACACACACTCCGCTTCCTTATTAGGCTTTCTCCGGTGGTGGGGTGGTTAAAGCATTCAGCTGCTAATCAAAAGGTCCGCGCATAGGAAACCACCATCTGCCCTGCGGGAGAAAGATGAGGCAGTCTGTTTTCCAGCCTTCAAAACCCTTTGGGGCAATTCCACTCTGTAGTGTCCTCAAGGGGATTTTTTTTTTAAATTATTATTTATGTTTACACACTTAAATCTTAGTGAATGATTTCAGATTTAAAAAAAAAAAAAAACTATATATGTTAAGATGTCTTTTCACTGTAGTGCTTAAATATCTGTTACAAGTTTCCAGGGTGAGCTTGAACAAATGGCCTTATATAACCAAAACTTTATATTTGAATTATTTTTGGTACCTTTTTTTCCATGCACGTGGAACATTTGTGCTTCTGGTGCATGTAGTCCAAGCCTCGGCGCAAGTTTTAGAGGAAAGAGGCAAGCATGGACGAGGAAACTAGGCGGTTCTCTCCTGCCTGCAACCAAATAGCCAGGACTTTTTCCCCCTCAGCACCCCTGACACCCCAGAACAGGTGGACACAGGAAGATGCTGTTTCCCAACTGCCTGGATGGGATGTCTCTAATCTGTCGATCTCCCAGGGTCTCTACAGGCACGTGTAGAAGTACCTATACATACATATTTAAAGCTTTCTGACCCCACAGACTGCGGGTATTTAGTCCTCCACACGCTGCCACTTGGCACCTAAAAGCACCGGGGCATGTAATCAGCTTTGAAGTGGGCTGGAAGCAGTGCTCCCCTTGCTCTGCCAGGGCAGGTTTCTGGAAACTGGTTAACTCTATAGACATGCGAACATGAAATTTATTTAAAAAAAATAATAAACAAAAAACAGAAAACCACTTACATGTATGTTGTTGTATATAGGTCTTGAAATGAGTGGAGTCACAGCATTTTGCTTTTGGGTTTTTGGTGTTTGTTTTTCTTTTTGGAGGAAAGATTTGAAATTGTATTCTATTCTAATTAAAAATAAAGTTTTGTAGTGGGACCAGACATTACTTATCCAATTACTTCCCTCCGTCACCATATTACCCACTTGACTCTGCTGGGCTGAAAGTTTAAGATCTGCAAAGGACTCCTGTGTGTCAGACCACCTGGTGGCCTTCCTTAGAAGCAGCAGGCCGGAAATGCTGGACCCTCCCGCCCTGCCACCAGCCTTAGAGTCAGGCCCTCAGATGTGCAGGGCAGCAGGCAGGGACCCTGGCCCAGGGATCAAGGAATAGGCCAAAGTCTTCACCTAAACTGTGACGGCAGGAGGAGCAGATCGCTTCCTTTTCCCTCCCTACAGGGAACTAATTCTCTCACTGTTGACCTTCAGTCCTGGGGGCCAGGGCTCTGGGGTCTTCCACCTGCCCTGGTCCCAGGTAAATGTGAATGAAGACAGGTATGAGAGCCTGTCCTCATCTTTGATCCACCCCCCAGGCCTCACTATATTGTTGTTTTTGTTATGTGCCATTGAGTTGGACCCGACTCATAGTGACCCCTCTGTGGGATTCCGAGGTGGTATCCCTACACAAGTAGATGGCCCAACCTTCCTTCAGATGAGTGGCTGGTGGGTTTGAACTGCCAGCCTTCTGGTTAGCAATCACGTGCCTTAGGCACTACACTACCAGAGCTCCTCCAGGCCTCGCTATAGTGCTACCTAAGTAAGAAAGTCTTACCCCTCAACTTCTGAGTCAGGGAATTGAAGGAGGAGCTGACCCCAAACCTAAACCCACTGCCATCAAATGGATTAGACCCATAGTGACCCTATAGAACAGAGTAGAACTGCCTCATAGGTCTTCCAAGGCTATGAATCTTTACAGAAACAAATTGACTCTTTTTTCTCCCTCAAGCAGCTGAAGAATTCCAACAACTGACCGTTTGGTTGTTGTTGTTGTTGTTGTTGTTTGCCGTCGAGTCAGACCCGACTCATAGCGATCCCTCCTTGGGTTTCCGAGGCAGTATCACTACGGAAGTAGATTGCCCCATCTTCCTT
>NW_006921924.1:1501619-1506284 GCF_000298275.1 Orycteropus afer afer
AGCTTGGACTAATAGTTTCCATGAATCTTTGGTTTTCTTCATTCTTCTTTGCTCTGGATGAGGAGAGACCCATTGTTGCATCTAGATGGCCGCTTGCAAGCTTTTAAGATCCCAGTCGCTACTCATCAAAATAGGATATGGAACAATGTTTTTTATAGTATGTTGTGCCAATTGAGCTTGATGTCCCCTGCAACTATGGTCCTGAACCCACAGGTCCAACTACTTGCTCCCTCTGGGTAGCTGGCTGTGGCCAAGATGTGACTACAACCTTGTCCCTTGTCAAATCTACTATATACCTGGAAATTCTTACAGAACATACCAATACACTTGTGGAAACACTGTCTGCCAACCCTCTACATGGTCTTGGGCCCACTCCCCCCTGCACAGACATACCTAATAGTTCAGCCTGTCCATCCATCTATCCACCCATATATCCATGTTTGCCTTCACTGACAATGCAGTACTGTATGTGCAAAAGGGTTCATCTTTGTTGCCTGTACCTCCCATGCACCTCTCTCTGCCTTCCTCTTCCTCGATGGCACTGTGTTGATCTCTCACATTTGGTACATTGCCCTTCTCTTCACCCAAATCAGTACTTGTCTCTACCTATCTAACAGTGTTCCCTCCCCTCCCCTCCCACCCCTGGTAACCAACAAAGAAAATTTCCTTCCATACATAAACCTTTCCTTGACTTTTTACAATAATGGCCTAATACAATATTTGTCCTTCTGTGATTGACATATTTCACTCAGCATAATGTCCTCCAAATATATCCATGTTATGCAGTATTTTGCAGATTCTACATTATTCTTTAGGGTTAGATAGTATTCCACTGTGTGTATGTACCATAGTCTGGTTATCCATTCCTCAGTTGATGGACAGCTAGGTTGTTTACATCTTTTTAGCAGCCAATACTTTTAACCACTGTGCCAATAGAGCTCCTCGAGAATTCCACAGCAGTGGAATTCCACTCCACTGTCATCTCATATTTAATGAGATGAAATGTCTTGGCTATGCCTGTTTGTGCTTAGATGTGAATTTAAAGGAAAGGAAATAAACTTGAAAATTATTTGGCAAACTCACTGCCATCAAGTCAATTCTGAGTCATAGTGACCCCCATTGGGTTTCTGAGGCTGTCAATCTTTACTGAAGTAGCAGTAGACTCCACCATAGAGTTGATTACCAGTCTCATCATGGGAAATACTACCACCAGCTGCTCAGGCACTCAACCAGGCCTAGCCAAGTTGACACAAAAACATAGCTACCACAATTACCCCATCCTCTTTCCACAGAGCAGCTGCTGGGTTTGAACTGCTGACCTTCTGGGTAGCTGCTAAATGCCTTATCCATTATGCCACCAGAGCTCCTTAAGTACACACAAGGAGGACAGTATTTACTGTTACTTCCTTCATTTTGGTACAAGTGATTTCATCTTGGTGATATGATACTCAATAAACTTCATGTGATAATACTGAAGAAAATTAAAACAAAAATTACATTGCTGGTTTTTGTCAGGTGCCATTCCAGCCAGTGTGTCAATCCATCTTGTTGAGGGTCTTCCCCTTGTTCTCTGACCCTCTACTTTACACAGCATGTTATCCTTCCCCAGGTACTCGTCCCTTCTGACAATATGACCAAAGTACAAGAGACAATGTATGGCCATTCTCATTTCTAAGGAGCATTCTGGCTCTACTTCTTACAAGGCAGATTTGTTTTGCATAAGCTATTTAATTTTCTTATAGTACAACATAGAGCACACCACCTGTTTAAGCCCTTTGGTGGTCTGTGTGTCATTTGATTAGGATTTAGAGGTATGTTTGCACTTGAAGAAAAAGACAGAAGCTCTTTTTCTAAATGGAAATGGCACCAGAGAAGCAGAAGGACAATGAAGTGTCAGCAAGATAAAGTAGCCAAAGTCACAGTTATGGCTGACATTAGTGCTGCCTTCCCAGATTTTCAGGAGTTTTTTAAAAATGACTTAATAGAGATCAATACACACACCCTATGTACCCTCTGCTCTGCCCAGAGCCTTTAACCAGCTACTCTAGAACATTTGCTTTAAAACACAAGCATCTGTCTACTTCTTTTGGAGCAGGTCTATTTATAATTACAGAATCATGGCCTTTGTGGATGAAATATTCATGTACACTCCACTGCCAAACTGCACTTATGGCATAGTAAACTGCAAACATTATCATATTAAAAGCAATTCAGCAACATGGTTCATGCCAACTTAATCAAAATGTCATTTTAAATATTGTTTAAGAGCATTAGTTTAGCAACTTTTACAACACTGGACCACCACAATGTATTTATTATCTACAGTATATTTGGAGAATCTAAAATGGAAATGAAAAGAAAAAGATTGAGCTCAGGCATATAATTCCCAAGTAATGACAAGGCATTAATAAAGAGTCTCCATTCATTTACGAGCAGTCTTGAAACATGGAAATGATCTGATCCTTTTGAATTTACTCCCAAGCCGCAGGCTGCTTATTGCATGGCACGCACATATACTATAGAGCTTTGCTGTCTCATAAACTACTCACAGACAATCATAGGCTATTTGGTTGACTTGGGGTTGGGGGGACCACATTTCCAAAAGAATGAATGTCTAGATGTGCTAATCTCCATAAAACCCCTTAGTTTACTTCTACTTATTGTTGAAAAGTGTCAAATCAAAGTGTATGTGTGTGTCTGTAGGTGTTGAAAGCTTAAGACTATACTATGTATAACTGGCAGGGTAGGCAGCTCCAAACTTCTGTTCTACTGATACATCAAAAAAACAACCAAACAAACAAAAAGCAGAAACCAAATTGCTTGAACTCTGGACTCTGGAAAAGAGTCAAATGTTTACAACAACCAAGTGAACTCTGATTCAAGACAAAAAGCAACTGAAAAAAATGGTATGAAAACTTACTGGTCTGTTCACTTGCCTTTGCTCCATTCCCTCCCTGGGTCAGCTGCAGTCTTGAGTTCCCAGCGTGGGACCTTAGGCACTGGTTCCTGAAGAAGCCAAGCAGATCTTATTCACATACTGCCTGTGTTTAACTGTTCTAAACTTTCTGTAGACTATCTGAAAGACTGGAGAAAGATACATATCTCTGTTTTGCCAGTTTCTGAATCCACTCGGGAAAGAAAGCTTCAAGCAGTGCCCCAAAGCATTGTATGCAAAAAATCTGCAGCCAACTTGGGTAAAGCATAAAGTTGATACATACAATAGATTGCCTAAGGCCTGGGAGCAAAAGCTAGGGAGAGAATTGTTTGGGAAATCAGAGCATTCCAGTTTTTTTAGAAAGTCTTGTGAGTGCCCAAGAAGGATGCATGCTCAAAAAAAACTTGGAAAATCTTAAATTGTTTTGTGATAAAATTATACAGTCAAATCTGTGACAGCCACATCTCAATGGGACTGCCTTATTTTTCTGGGTCTCACAAGTTTTCTGCCTTTGATAGGGTACAATCTTACCGCTTTTCTCTCTCCTTTTAATGGAAACTATTTGAGTTCTCCTTCTCTGGCAGTTAGTCGCCTTACATGGATTCTAGCTTTTGCAGGTTTTACTGTATATAACAACACATTTGCCATTTCAACATTTTTTATATGTACAATTAAGTAGCATTAATTACTTTTATCATGTGGAGAAACCATCACCAATATCTGTTTGCAAATTTGTCCAACACCCTTAACAGCAACTCAGGGCCCCTTAAGCAATAACTTCCCCTTTCTCCATCCTTCCCCCTGGTGACCACTAACAAACAGTCCTCTCTATACATAAGCCTTTCTAGATATTTCACAGAAGTGTGATCATACAATATTTGCCCTTTTGTGTCTGATTTATTTCACTCAGTATGCTTTCAAGGTTCATTCATGTCATAGCATGTATCAGAATGTCATTTCCCTTTATGGCTGAGTAATACTCCATTGTATATAGGTACCACATTTTTAAAATGCATTCATCTGTTGATTGACATTTAGGTTATTTCTTTTTTGTCCCCTGCCCCCTCTTTTTTTAAATTTTATTGTGATTTGGGTGTAAGTTTACAGAACAAATTCATCTTCCATACAGCAGTTCACATACACTTTGTCTTATGACATTGACTGTAATCTCTCACAATGCAATAGCTCTCCTCCCACTTCCTCCCTATAGCCACCTCTTCCCTGTGTCCTTCCCTCCCATGCATTCCTGCCTCCCCCCAGCTATCTTCCTATGTATATACAGCCCTTCTATTCTCCCATGATTGATCTCTCCAAGGAGTGTATCTACCTAATGTAAATATTCAGCTCATATACCTGTCTATTGTTTGGCTGGAAGCCACGGGAGTGGTTTCAATTCCAGGCCTGAAAGGCAGCTAGGGGTCATAGTCTCAGGGGTTCCACCAGGCTTCATCAGACCAGCAAAACTGTTGTTGTTGTTGTTTGCTTGTTGTTAGGTGCCAATGAATCATCTCTGACTTATAGTGAGTGACCCTATGTACAGCAGAACGAAACACTGCCCAGTCCTGTGCCAACTCCACAATCCTTGCTATACCTGAGCCCATTGTTGCAGCCACTGTGTCAATGCATCTTGTTGAGGGCTTTCCCCTCTTTCGTTGACCTTCCACTTTACTAAGCATGATATCCTTCTCCAGGGAACAGTCTCTTCTTACAACATGACCAAAGTAGGTGAG
>NW_006921924.1:1507199-1508303 GCF_000298275.1 Orycteropus afer afer
GACAGTCTCCTGGTCTATGTACAGATTCCTCATGAATACAATTAAGTGTTCTGGAATTCCCATTCTTCTCAATGTTATCCATAATTTTTTGTGATCCACAAAATCAAATGCTTTGGCATAATCAATAAAACAAATAAATATCTTTCTGGTATTCTTTTCTTTGAACCAAGATCCATCTAACAACAGCAATGAATTTCCTCATTCCACATCCTCTTCTGCATCCAGCTTGCATTTCGGGAGGTTTTCTGTCAATATACTGCTGCAACCCTTTTTGATTTATCTTCAGCAAGATTTTACTTGCTTGTGGTATTAATGATATTGTTCGATAAATTCCACATTCTGGGGGATCATCTTTCTTTGGAATAGGTACAAATATAGATCTCTTCCAGTTGGTTGTCCAGCTAGTTGTCTTCCAAATCTCTTGGCATAGCCAAGAGAGTGCCTCCAACGCAATATCTGTTTGTTGAAACATCCCAATGGGTATTCCATCAATTCCCAGAGCCTTGTTTTTTGCCATTTCCTTCAAGGCAGCTTCAACTTCTTCCTTCAATACCTTTGGTTCTTGATCATATGCCACCTCCTGAAATGGATGAACATCGACCAGTTCTTTTTGGTATAGTGACTCTGTGTATTCCATCCATCTTCTTTTGATGTTTCCTGCATCATTCAATATTTTGCCCACAGAATCTTTCAATATTGCAACTTGACGCTTAAATTTTTCTTCAGTTCTTTCAGCTTGAGAAATGCTAAGCATCTTCTTCTTCTCTTTTGGTTTTCTAACTCCAGGTCTTGGCATATTTCATTGTAATGATTGACTTTGTCTTCTTGAGCTGCTCTCTGAAATCTTTTGTTCAGCTCTTTTGTCTTGTCATTTCTTCCATTTGCTTTAGCTACTCTCTGCTAAAGGGCAAGTCCCAGAGTCTCTTCTGACATCCATTTTGGTCTTTTCTTCCTTTCCTGTCTTTTTAATCACCTTTTGCTTTCTTCATGGATGATGCTTTTGATGTCATCCCACAATTCTTCTGGTTTTTGGTCGTTGGTGTTCAATGCATCAAATCTATTCTTTAGGCAGTCTCTAAATTTAGAAGGGATATGAGCAATCCT
>NW_006921924.1:1508548-1510956 GCF_000298275.1 Orycteropus afer afer
CAGTTGATGGTTTGTTCCACAATTGGTTCCTGGAATTTTTTGGCTGAAGGTATTGAGCTTTTCCATCACCTCTTGCGACAGATGCATTCAATCTGATTCCTGTGTGCTCCATTTGGTGAAGTCCATGTGTATAGCCACCATTTGTGTTTTTGAAAAAAGGTATTTGCAATGATAAGTCGTTGATCTTGCAAAATTCTGTCATGTGATCTCCAGTGTTATTTCTATCACCAAGGCCAAATTTTCCAACTACTGGTGATTCTTCTTTGTTTCCAACTTTTGCATTCCAACCACCAGTGATAATCAGGACATGTTGATTGCATGTTCGGTCAATTTGAGACTGCAGAAGTTGGTAAAAAATCTTCAATTTCCTGGTCCTATCTCCTTTTTTTTTATGATTTTGAATTTTGTTCCACATTGTTCTCCTGTATCAGGATCTCCTACTTCGATCTCCCTCCGAGTGGTTGACAGTGGTAGCCGGGCCCCATATAGTTCTTCTGGTCTCATAGTTGTATAGGCTGAGGATCACATGGTGTAACAGTCACTTGGACTAATTGTTACCATGCATCTTTGGTTTCCTTCATTCTTCTTTGCTCTGGATGAGGCGAGACCCATCGTTGCATCTAGATGGCTGCTTGCAAGCTTTGAATATCCCAGTCACTACTTGCCAAAGTAGGATATGGAACAATGTTTTTGTGTAGTATATTATGACAATTGAACTGGATGTCCCCTGCTAACATGGTCCTGAGTCTATGGGTCCAACTACTCACTCCCACCTGGTAGCTGGCTATAGCCAAAAAGTGACTATCATCTTGTCCCTTGTCAGCTCTACTATATACCTAGAAATTCTTATAGAGCACACAAATACACTTATAGAAACATTGTCTGCCAATCCTATACATGGCCATTGACACTCCCCCCAACAAAGACATACCTAATAGTTCAGACTGTCCACCCATTTATCCACCCATAGATCAATGTTTTCCATCACTGACAATGTAGTAGTATATGTACAAAAGGGCTCATCTTTGTTGTCTGTACCTCCCATGCACCTCTCTATGTCTTCCTCTTCCTCAACACCACCATGTTGATCACTCACATTTGGTCCATTGCCCTTCTCTTCACCCAAAATAAATACTTGTCTCTACCTATCTAACAGTGTTCCCTTCCCTCCCCTCCCACCTCTGATAAACAACAAAGAAAATTTCTTCTATATATAAACATTTCCTTGACATTTTACAATAATGGACTAATACAAAATTTGTCCTTCTGTAATTTTCTTATTTCACTCATCATAATGTCCTCCAAGTTCATCAACATTATGTGGTGTTTTGCAGATTCTACATTATTCTTTAGGGTTGCAAAGTATTCCATCGTGTGTATGTACCATAGTTTGATTATCCATTCTTCTGTTGATGGGTACGTAGGTTGTTTCCATCTTTTGGCTATTGTAAATAGTGCTGCAATGAACTTGGTTGGGCATATACCTGTTCTTGTCCTGGTCACACTTGTTTATGATACATACATTTAGGTTGTTTCTATATTTTGATTATTGTGAATAACCAAACCAAACCAAACTCACTGCCATCGAGTTGGATCCGACTCATAGTGACCCTTCCTTCAGTTTCCTAGGCAGTATCATCACAGAAGTAGATTCCCCCATCTTCCTTGTGATGAGTGGCTGGTGGGTTTGAACCGACAGCCTCCTGGTTAGCAGTCAAATGCCTTAGGCACTATGCCACCAGAGCTCCTCATTGTGAAAAATGCTGCATAAAATATTGGTATACACATATCTGATTTCATCCCTGCTTTTAAATATTTTGGATATATTGGGTTTACTTTTGGGAATACTTCTGGCAGCCCCAGGTGTTTATTGGTGTTCTTTGGCTTATAGATGTATCTTCACATGGCATTTTTCACTGTGTGACTCTGTCTCCATGTTTGTTCTCTGTGGTATTTAAAGTTATGTGTCAACTTGGTTTGTTCTGGTTGAGTGGCTGGGCAGCTGGATCAATTATTCCCCATGGTGAAATTGGCAATCAATTCCATGGTGGAATCTACTGGATCAGCTGAGTAGCTGCTTTAGGGATGTGGGCTGTTTCCAGTATATAAAAAGCAGCTTTGAGAACGGTCTCCAGCTTTTTGCCACACCTGAACTCTGTGTGTAGCTAAGTCATTGTTCAACAGCCTGCCATGCCCTGCCCATCTTGGGACTTTTTTCTGGACATGAATTAGTAGCCTGCCATGTTTTTTAGTAATATTGGGACTGTGCCTTTTTACTTGTCGACCCTGGGATTGTCAGCTTTGCAGCCAGCAGCTGCCTGAATAGCTTCAGTGGGCCAGGACTAGGAGGCAGAGCTGAAGCCCAAGATTGAGGAGATTTCACCCAGCCCCTAGAGCCTGGCACTTTG
>NW_006921924.1:1511151-1517856 GCF_000298275.1 Orycteropus afer afer
GGGCAATCTACTTCTGTAGTGATACTGCCTCAGAAACCCAAGGAGGGGTCACTATGAGTCGGGTCCGACTCGACGGCACATAACAACAACACAACATCATACTCAATGGTGGAAGATTTTCCTCTAAGACAGGAACAAGACAAGGATGCCTGTTTCACTACTTCTATTTAACATTGTACTTGAAGTTCTATAAAGAACAATTAAGCAAGAAAAAGAAATAAAAGGCATTCAAATTGAAAAAGAAAAAGTATCTCAATTTGCAGATGTCATGATCTTATATCTAAAATACTCTAAAGATTATACCAAAAAACTGTTAAAGCTAATAAGTGAATTTACCAAATTTGAAGGATACAAAATGAACACATGAAAATCATTTGCATTTGCATATACTAACAATGAATAATTTGAAAAAGAAATTCAGAAACACTTCCATTGTTTAACAGAATAAATTATGTAGGGATAAATTTAAGCAAAGAGTTATAAGACTTGCACAATGAAAACTATAAAACACCACTAAAAGTTTTATAAAATTTCACCCAAATGGCAATTAAAAGTTTTTTTTAAAAAAAAACCTGAAAGAATTAAGGAAGATGTAAATTAATGTAAAGAAACACCATATTTATGGATTGAAAGAAAATACTTTAAGATGACAATATCACCCAAAACAATATCCATATTCAATGTAATCTCTATTAAAATATCAATGTGTTTTTTGCCAAAATGGACAAAGCCATTCTAAAATTTATATGGAAGTCCAAGAGATCAATAATAAACAAAACCATCTTGAAAAAGATAGAACAAAGTTAGAGGTCTCACACCTCTCGATTTTAAAACTTACCACAAAAATATAGTTATCAAAGCCATGTGGTACTGGTATAAGGATGGACACACATATATATAAGTCTCTACAAGAAAAGGTGCTGGGAAAACTGGACATCTATTTCCAAAAAGTGAAGGTGGATCTTTGCCTTCCACCATATGCAAAAGTAACTGAAAATGGATAAAAGACTTAAATTTAGCAGCTAAAACTATAAAGTTCTTAGAAGAAAATATAGGAACCAATTTCATGATCTTAGATTTGGCAATGATTTCTTAAATATTATAGGAAAAGCTCAGGCAACACAACACAAAATAGACAAATTGAATTTCATTAAAATGAAAAACTTTCTTCAAAGGACATTATCAAGAAAGTAAAGAGACCACCTACAGAACAGGATAAAAATATGGGGTAACTATGTATCTCATAAGGGTTTAATACCTAGACTTATGGCGACTCCTACAACTCAACAACAACAACTACAACAACAAAATTCATCAAAGAATTGGCAAAGAACTAGAACAGACATTTCACCAAAGAAGATATACAAATAGCCAACAAACAAATGAAAAAGTACTCAACTGCAGTAGTCACCAGTGAAATGCAAATCAAAATCACAAGGAGATGCTACTTAATACCTACTAAGACTGCAAGAGCTATTCCACAGTGCAGCAGTTATCATAACTGCTTTACATGCAGAAGGTCCTGGGTTCGAGCCACAATGAGAACACTGGGTGGCTCCTTTTGATTAGAAGGAGTTCTGATGTCAAAGTGGGTAAGGCAGTTGGCTCCTGACTAGAAGGTTGGTGGTTCAAACCCACCAGCTGCTCCATGGGAGGTTGTTGTTGTTGTTATGTGCCGTCGAGTCGGACCTGACTCACAGCGACCCCTCCTTGGGTTTCCCAGGCAGTATCACTGCGGAAGTAGATTGCCCCATCTTCCTTTCGAGAAGTGGCTGGTGGGCAGTCAAGTGCCTTAGGCACTACGCTACCAGGAAGATGAGGCAATTTACTCCTGTGAAGATTTATAGCCTTGGAAGCCCAATGGGGGTTGCTATGAGTCATAATCGACTTGATGGCAGTGGGTTTGTTTGTTTTGTTTAGGACTGCTACAATAAAAAAAATGGAAAATAAATGTGTGGGACAAAGAATTTGGTTTGGTCTTTTATCTCTAGTTTCTAAAAATAGCCCTTGGTATTTGCCAGCAATCAAGTGGCCTTTGTTTTATAAAATAGGCCAGCAACACTTTAAACTCATTGATTCTGACTCTTAGCAACCCTACAGGCCAGAGTAGAACTATTCCATAAGGTTTCCAAGGCTGTAATCTTTACAGAAGCAGACTGCCACTTCTTTCTTCCCCAGAATGGCTGGTGGGTTCAAACAGCTGACCTATTTGGTTAGCAGCTGAACAGTAACCACTGTGCTACCATACCAGACCTCCATAAAACTAAACCAAACTCACTGCCCTCAAGTTGAACCTGACTCATAGGGATCCCTCCTTCGGTTTCTGAGATGGAAGTAGATTGCCCAACCTTCCTTACACTTAAACAAACATTAAGCCGGGGCTGCCGAGGCCACAAGCCGGCAACAGGCCTCAGGAAGAAAGGGGAGCTTGATGCAGTGAATCATGCATATTCATTGATTCATGCATATGCATTGGGCCCCAATGACTAGGGAACCCTGAGCCTTGTTGCTTTCTCTCTTTGGAGTTCACTGGATTGATGAGAATATCTATTAAACCCAGGACAACGGAAGCCTCATACCAGAGCTTGCATGATGCATCTCTTTGCTTGAATCCATTCAGGTTATAATAAATTGGCGACTGTAAATATAGGTAATAATTTTTCTGAATTTTGTGAGCTGTTACAGAAAATTAACAAACCCACAGGGGCAATGACACTCAGACTTACTTCAGAGTGGGTAGTTCAGAGGAGGGCTACAAAGATATTGGTAAGGACTGAGTCCAAACTTGTGAAGACTCAGCTCTGGGTAGCTGGATGACAGAGAAAGGCTGTACTGGCAGTCTATGAAGGAGGGTAGAGTTTGACTAGTTTGTGACGTACCCCAGGGAGCTATATGAAGAGAGGGGCACTGGCTTGTCTGAAGTCCAGGGAATTGCGCAGACTCCTGAACCTACAGTTGGTACCCAATGAATGACCTGGCCCTGGGTGGTCAGGGCTTTTTTGGCCTGGCTCTGGGTGGCTGAGGATGAATTATGACCTAACATTGGGTGGTTAGGGTAACAGATGAAGTACCACAAAAGTGGTGGCTGCTTCTGGGTGGGTTAGAACCACCAACCTTTCAGTTAGTGTTCAAGCACTCAACCATTTGTGCCACTCAAAGAATCCCTAAGGATAATTTAGAGACCACACACAAAAAAAGTGGTGGCTAGCAACATGGTGGGTTTGTCCACTTTGCTCCTTTTGTAGCACGGTTAGCCCTACAAAGTCTTAGTGAGGATGTGGAAAAATTGGAACCACATGTTTTGCTGGTGGGAATGTAAAATAATGTAGCCCCTGTGGAAAATAGTTTGGCAATACCTCAACACTTTAAAATATCACTACCATTGTTAGTTGCAGCTGAGTCACTTCATCATAGTGGCCCCATGTACAACAGAACAAAACAATGCCCTTTCCTATGCCATCTTCACAATCATTGCTATGCTTGTGTTTATCCTTGTAGCCACTGTGTCAGTTCATCTCATTGAGGGTCTTCCCCTTTTTCACGGACCCTCCATTTTACCAAGTACGATATCCTTCTTCAGAGACTGGTCCCTTCTGACAACATGACCAAAGTATGAGAGAGGAAGTCTGGCCACTCTAGCTTCCAAGGAGCATTCTGGCTGCACTGCTTCCAAGACAGATTTGTTCCATAGCATTTCCAAGATTCTTCACCAATACTACAATTCAAAAGCATCTGTTAGTCTTTAGTCTTCCATATTTATTATTCAGCTTTCACATGTATATGAGGCTATTGAAAAGACCATGGCTTGGGTCAGGCACACCTAAGTCTTCAAAGTGACACCTTTGCTTTGAATACTTCATTGGCCTTGCAAAATTCTATCATGTGATCTCCAGTGTCATATCTATCACCAAGGCCATATTTTCGAATTACTAAAGCTTCTTCTTTGTTTCTGACATTCACATTCCAATAACCAGTAATTATCAATACATCTTGATTGCATGTTTGATCAATTTCAGACTGCAGAAGTCAGTGAAAATCTTCAGTTTCTTCATCTTTGGCTTTAATGGTTGGTGTGTAAATTTGAATAATGGTAGTGACAGCTGGTCTTCTTTGTAGGAGTATGGATATTATCCTATCACTGACAGCATTGTTCTTCAGGACAGATCTTGAAATGTTCTTTTTGATGTTGGATATGACACTATTCCTCTTCAATTTGTCATTCCCAGCATAGAAGACCATATGATTGTCTGATTCAAAATGGCCAATACCAGTCCATTTCAGCTCACTAAGGCCTAGGATATGCATATTTATGCATTCCACTTCATTTTTGACAAGTTCCACTTTTCCTAGATTCATGCTTCATACATCCCATGTTCTGATTATTAATGGATGTTTGCAGCTGCTTCTTCTCATTTTGAGTCATGTCACATCAGCAAATGAAGGTCCTGAAAGCTTTGGTCCATCCATATCATTAAGGTGATACTTTGAGGAGGCAGCTTTTCCCCAGCTGTATTTTGAATGTCTTCCAACCTGAAAGGCTCATCTTCTGGCACTGTATCAGACAGTGTTTCCCTACTATTCATAAGGTTTTCAGTAGCCAATTTTCTCAGAAGTGAACTTCTAGCTCCTTCCTAGTCTGTCTAAGCCTGGAAGCTCAGCTGAAACCTGTCTACCAAGAGTGACTCTGCCGGTATTTGAAATACCAGTGGCACAGCCTCCAAAATCACAGCAACACACCAGCCACCACAGTATAACAAACTGACAGAGGAGTGGTGGGTTATTGCCATACAACCCGGGAATTCAACTCCTAAACATATATCTCAAAGAAGTGAAAGTAGAAACTCAAACAAATGCTTGTATACCAATTTTCAGAGCAAAGTTATATGCAATGGCCAAAATGCGGGGGCCAAATCAATTGTCTGTGGACAGATGAATGGATAAACAAAATGAGTATTATTCACCCATAAAAAGGAATGAAGTTCTGGAACACGCTACAACATAGATGAAACTTAAAAACATGCTAACTGAAATAGGGCTGGCACAAAAGGACAAATGTTATGGCTTCCACTTATGTGAAATATCTAGAATATGCAAATTCATAGAGGCAGAAAATAGGTTAGAGATTACCAGGTGAAGAAGGGATCAGGAGTTATTGCTTTATGAGTATGAAATTTCTGTTTGGGGCAATGAAAAATTTTGGAAATAGAAAGTGGTGATGGCTACACAGCACTGTGAATGTAATTGATACCTCTGAATTGTACAACTAAAATGGTTAGAATGGCAAATTTTCTGTATAATAATAAAAACATATTTAGAAATAAGTATATTATGATAACCCAGAGGTAAGTATGCAAGTTTAATTTTTTGATACAATTTTTGTGAGACTCTACCACTCTCGTCTTAGTGCATTTTTATCTCTCCCTTAGTTTGTCCCTTTCTTCCTCTCCTTCATTATTTTTAAAAATATATTTTATTGTGTTTGCAGTGAAGGTTTACACAGCAATTAGGCTCCCATTCAACAATTTCTATACAAATTTTTCAGTGACATTAGATGTATTCTTCACAATGCATGAACACTCTTATTATTTCCATTCTGGTTGTCCCATTTCCATTAATCCAGTTTCCCTACCCTCTTACATTCTCATTTTAAAGTAATTGTTGACCATTTGGTCTCATACAGGTGATTTTTTTTAAGGCGTATAGTAATTATAGGTGATATTATTTTGTAAGCTCATCTGTTATTTAGCGACAAGGTGGTATCAAGTTTAGTTTCTGTTCAAGGTTTGAAGAGTATCTCTTAGGACAATAGGTTCAGGGGAGTCCTCCAGTCTCAACCAGTCTAGAAGGTCTGTATGTTGTTTCTTCCTTTACTTTTTATTTTCTTCCCTGGGAGGCATTCAGGGCTGTAGAGTATAAAAGCATCTGCTGAGCAGTAAGTATTTTTTAAAGGATCTACAAGCTTCATCCTGAAGCTTGGGTTTTGAATGTGGATAATATATTTTCTCACTAATTTTTCCACCAGTTCATTGTAAAAGGTTTTATTTGCAATTCAAGTAGTAAATTTGAAAAGGTACCTAGTGGTATTATTTAACTTATGGAAACTGACTAAAGAGTATTTGTTGTTTTAGTTACTTCATCACACTCTATCTAACACGAAAGAAAAATAACAAGTTTGCCTCAACAAATCCCACATAAAAATGTTTTAATATAGAATGCAGTACGAAATGGACTTCAATATATGGCAGATTTATATAGAAATATTACAAATCAATTGAAAGTATGAGGGTTCTTATGGTTCAGTTTTGACTCAATAATTTAGGAGTCACTCACACCAAGTGTCTTGTTTAATCAGTGTGGTGAAATATTCCAGTATAAAATTCAAATAGTAGGTCTTTCAGCAAGAATCATAAGTAACTTTGCTTCAATTCAGTAGAAGTAAAAGGGATTCCCTTCTAATCCTTTGCCACTAATGTAGCAAGAGTGTGATGGACAAAGAGATGGCATAACTTCATGAAAACAACAGTGCACAATTTATAGTGCTATAAAAAGAAAAACCAGAAATACAGTTATTGTTGCTGCTGTTATGTGCCATCAAGTCGGCCCCGACGCATAGCGACCCCTCCTTGGGTTTCTGAGGCGGTATCACTATGGAAGTAGATTGCCCAACCTTCCTTCCAAGGAGTGGCTGGTGGGTTTGAACCGCCA
>NW_006921924.1:1519121-1519883 GCF_000298275.1 Orycteropus afer afer
TAATGATCATGAACATTTCTTCATGTGTTTGTTGGCTGCCTGAATATCCTCTTTGGTGAAGTGTCTATTCATGTCTTCTGCCTATTTTTTAATTGGATTGTTTGTCATTTTGGTGTTGAGGTGCTCGAGTTTTCTATAAATTCTAGAGATAAGTCCCTTGCCAGATATGTCATTGCCAAATATTTTTTCCTAATCTGTAGGTTCTCTTTATACTCTTTTGGAGGTCTTTGGAAGCACATACAAACTTAATTTTTAGAAGATCCCATTCATCTAGTTTATCTTCTGCTGTTTGTATATTTTGGGTTATGCTTGATTGTCTATTTATGCCATATATTAGGGCCCCTAAATTAGCCCCTACTTTTTTCCTTGAGGAACTTTATAGCTTTAGGTTTCACATTAAGTCTTTGATGCATCTGGAGTTAGTTTTTGTGTATGGTGTGAGGTACAGATCTTGTTTCATTTTTCTGCCCAGTTTTTCCAGCACCATTTGTTAAAGAGACCATCTCTTCCTCATTTAATGGATTTCAGCCCTTTGTCAAAAATCAGCTGACCATAGGTCGATGACCTATTTCTGGGTTCTCAATTCTATTCCACTGGTCTAGGAGCTCTGGTAGCATAGTGCCTAAGGCACTTGACTGCTAACCAGAAGGCTGGCGGTTCAAACCCACAGCCACTCCTCAGAAGGAAGATGGAGCAATCTACTTCCATAGTGATACTGCCTCAGAAACCCAAGGAGGGGTCGCTATGAGTCGGGTCTGACTC
>NW_006921924.1:1522348-1525758 GCF_000298275.1 Orycteropus afer afer
CATGAGGTATATTGGTCTGTAGTTTTCCTTTTCAGTGATGTCTTTGCCTGGTTTTGGTATCAAAGTTATGCTTGCTTTATAAAATGAAATAGGGAGAATTCCATCCTTTTCTGTGTTCTGGAATAGTTTGAATAGGATTGGTGTCAGTTCTTCTCTGAACATTTGGTAGAATTCTCCAGTGAAACCATCTGGGCCAGGGCTTTTTTTCACTGGTATTTTTTTTTTTTTTAATGAGCTGTTCCATTTCTTATTTTGTTATGGCTCTGCTCAACTTTTCCACCTAAGTCTGTGTAAGTTTATGTAAGTAGTGTGTTTCTAGAAATCTGTTTCTTCTAGATTTTCAAATTTGTTGGAATATAATTCTTCATAATATCCTGATATTATCCTTTTATTTTCTGTTGGTTCTGTTGTGACATCACCCAATTCTTTTCTTACTCATTTTATTTGTATTTTCTCCCTCTTTTCCTTTGTTACATTTGCCAGTGGTTTGTCACTTTTATTAATCTTTTCAAAACCGCAACTTGCAGTCTTGTTTTTTTCTATTGTCTTTCTACTTTCTGTTTCATTTATTTCTGCTAGAATCTTTATTATTTCTTTTCTTCTGGTGACTATAGGCTTTTCTTGTTGGTCTTTTCATTATTTTTGGTGATGTTGGGTTAAGGTGTTGATTTTGGCTCTTTCTTCCTTTTTGATGTGTGAATAATTGCTATAAATTGGCCTCTGATTACTATTTTTGCTATGTCCCAAAGGTTTTGGTATATTGTGTTTTCATTCTCATTTGATTCAAGGAATTTTTTAATTTCATTTTTTATTTCTTCTATTACCTAGTCATTTTTAAACCAAAAATGAAATCAAAGTCACTGCCATCTAGTTGGATCCAACTCATAGCAACCCCTCCTTGGGTTTTTGACATGGTATCTCTACAAAAGTAGATTGCCCAATCTTAAGGAGGGTGTTATTCAGTTTCCTTGTGTTTGCCCAGTGTGGCATCCATTTTTTGAAACATCTCAATGGGTATTCTTTCAATTCCAGAAGGCTTGTTTTTCACCAATTCTTTCAGTGCAGCTTTGACTTCATTCTTCAATACCATTGGTTCTTGATCACATACCACCTCCTGAAATGGATGAACATCGACCAGTTCTTTTTGATATAGCGACTCTATCTATTCCTTCCATCTTTTAATGTCTCCTGCATCATTCCATGTATTGACCATAAAACCAAAAAACTAAACTTACTGCCATGAAGCCAATTCCAACTCATAGTGACCTGTCCTTGGGTTTCTGAGGCTATATCACTATGGAAGTAGATTGTATAGTTTTCCTTCAGAAGAATGGCTGGTAGGTTTGAACTGCCAGCCTTCTGGTTAGCATTCAAATGCCTTTAGCACTATGCCACCAGAGCTCCCATATTGCCCAAAGGTTAGAGCATGCTTGGCATTTCTCAAGGTGAAAGAACTGAAGAAAAAATTTAAGCCTCAAATTGCAATATTGAAAGATTCCATATTGCCCATGGAATCTTCCCTTTTGGTTTTCTAACTCCAGGTCTTTCCACATTTCATTGTCATAATTGACTTTTTCTTCTTGAGCTGCTCTTTGAAATCTTCAGTTCAGCTCTTTTATCTTGTCATTTCTTCCATTTGCTATAGCTACTCTCTGTTCAAGGGCAAGCTTCAGAGTCTCTTCTGACATCCATTTTGGTCTTTTCTTCCTTTCCTGTCTTTTTAATGACCTTTTGCTTTCTTTATGGATGATGTTCTTGATGTCATCCCACAATTCTTCTGGTTTTCAGTCATTGGTGTTCAATGTATCAAATCTATTCTTCACATGGTCTCTAAATTCAGGAGGAATATAATCAAGGGAATATTTTGGCTCTTTGGACTTGTTTTAATTGTCTTCATCTTCTACTTTGATTTGCATATGAGCAGTTGATGGACTGTTCCACAATCAGCTCCTGGCCTTGTTTTGGCTGAAGATATTGTGCATCTCTATCATCTCTTGCCACAGATGTAGTCAATCTGATTCCTGTGTACTCCATCTGTTGAACTTCATGCGTATAACCTCCATTTGTGTTGTTGAAAAAAGGTATTTGCAATGTATAAAGTCATTGGTCTTGCAAAATTCTGTCATGCAATCTCCAGCATTATATCTATCACCAAGGCCATATTTTCCAACTATCAGTGATCCTTCTTTGTCACCAACTTTTGCATTTCAATCACCAGTGATCATCAATATACCTTGATTCCATGTTTGGTCAATTTCAGACTGCAGAAGTTGGTAAAAATCTTCAATTTCCTCATCTTTGGCTCTGGTCTAACTCACAGCCATCAAGTTGGATCCAACTCATAGCGAACCCTCCTTGGGTTTCTGAAGTGATATCACTATGGAAGTAGATTATCCAACCTTCCTTCTGAGGAGTGGTCAGTGGGTTTGAATCACCAGACTTCTGGTAAATTTGAATAATAATAGTAATATTAACTGGTCTTCTTTGTAGGCATGTGGATATTATCCTATCACTGACAACATTGTACTTCAGGATAGATCTTGAAACATTCTTTGTGATGATGAATGCCACGCCATCCATTTTCAATTAGTTATTCCCAGCATAGTAGATGATATGTCTGTCTGATTCAAAATGGCCAGAACCAATTCATTTCAGCTCACTGGCACCTAGGATATAGATCTTTATGCATTACATTTCATTTTTGACAACTTCCAATTTTCCTAGATTCATACTTTGTACATTCCATGTTCTGATTATTAATGGATGTTCGCAGCTCTTTTTTTTCTCATTTTCAGTCATGCCACATCCAGAAATGGAGGTCCTGAAGGCTTTACTGTATCCACTTCATTAAGGTTGGCTCTACTCTGAGGAGGCAGCTCTTCCCCATTCGTATGTTGAGTGCCCTCTGACCTGAGGGGCTCATCTTCTGGCACTATACTGTACAATGTTACAGGACATAAAGTTTTCCAGTGATATATCAGACTGTATTTAACTGCTATTCACAAGGTTTTCACTGACCAATTCTTTGAGAAATGATGGCCTGTTCCTTCTTCTGATTCTGACTTAGTAAAAGTCTGTCTTTCAGCTCTGCTGAAACCTGTCCACCATGGGTAACCCTGCTGGCATTTGCAACACCGGCAACATAGCCTTCAGTCTCATAGCCACACACAAGTCACTACAGGATGACAAACTGACAGATAAGCTCATTTCCCTTAGTTATTCCAAACCACTCTGCTCACTTCCTGGCCTCCCTTAAAGGTCCCTCCAAACACACCTGCACCTGGCTTTCCTTTCTTGGGGCCTCCCTTAAAAAGTTGCCTCCCAAATAATCCTGTGCCTGGCTCTCCTTTCTGGGAGCATACCTTAAAATGCTGCCTCTGAAACACCCCTTCACCTGACTCTCCTTTCTG
>NW_006921924.1:1526896-1528403 GCF_000298275.1 Orycteropus afer afer
TAAACATTCAAAATGGCTGTGCCCTCTGGACAGCCAAATGTCCACAGCTCGGTTTGTCTCCTTTGCGGTTTCCCTTTTTAGTCATCAAGCACCAGTGTAGTCCTCCTTGCAGTCCTTGTCGAGCAGGGCCAATTATAGGTTAATTCTTAGGTCTTGACATTACTTGGAAATATCCAAGTTGTCCATGCCATTAGGATCCCTGACAGTTCACAGCATCGTTTGGCTCCTTATTCCCTATTTTCATGCAGGTTCTTCTATTAGTAAGAGTTTAGTCCACATCTGTATCCTTCCTTTCAAAGCTCAGGGCTCCAGGATTATCTCTGGTATCTATATCAATTGGTTGCTCTTTTCTTTGTTGAAGAGGGTCTGTGTAGTTTGTCTGGCTATTCCACCATCTTACTGGAACTTGGCTTTTGGAATTTTTAAAGAGAATTTTAAATTCAGTTTTGGTCCAGCTCTTTTCCCCCTTTCTCTGCCAAATCACTCCATTGGATATTCCTCTAATACAAACAGATAAGCCAGAGGAAAAATTATGTTTCTATGAACAGAAATGTATTATCTATTTTTCAAGAGCCCTTCCATTTTGTTAAAAATATTTACAAGGACAATATTGGTAGATTACCGGTCTAGAATAGGGTTAACTATTTATCTCCTTGCTCATGAAGTTTTCTTTTCCCTTAGCAGTCATTTTTTAAGCAACTCTGGTGTCATAGTGGAAAAGGCATTTGGCTTCTAACCAGAAGGTCAGCAGTTCAAACCCACCAGTCACTCTACTGAAGGAAGATGGGGCAATCTACTACTGTAAAGGTTTACAGCCTCAGAAACCTAACAGCAATGTTTTTTCAGGTGTTAAAGACAGTAAAATATTTTTCAGACAGTTAAACAACTGAAGGGAAAGACAATAGTACAGAATTCTATCTATAACCCATGGGTCAAGGGTATAAAACAGCTGAATGGGAAAACCAGAAAAATGGCATTTTTTGTTGTTGCATGGATTCCACTTTTAATTCTAGGTAGGACCCCTGGTGGGATAAAAATTAAGTACTTGGCTGCTAACTGAAAACCTGGCAGTTCTAACTCACCCAGCAGCTCTGTGGGAGAAAGACCTGATAACCTTCTGTAATGATTGTTGTTGTTTTTAGGTGCCGTCGAGTCGTGTCCAACTCATAGCGACCCTATGCACAGCAGAACAAAACACTGCCTGGTCCCATGCCAGCTCCATGATCCTTGCTATACTTGAGCCCATTGTCGCAGCCACTGTGTCAGTCCATCTCCTTGAGGGCCTTCCTCTCTTTCATCGACTCTCCACCCTACCAAGCATGACATCCTTCTCCAGGGAATGGTCCCGTCTGCCAACATGACCAAAGTAGGTGAGACGAAGTCTGGCCATTCTCACTTCAAAGGAGTATTCTGGCTGCAGTTCCTCCAGGACAGATCTGTTAGTTCTTTTAGCAGTCCATGGTACTTTTCAGTATTCTTAGCCAGCACCAAAACTGAGAAGCATCAA
>NW_006921924.1:1530391-1540185 GCF_000298275.1 Orycteropus afer afer
AATGGCCAAAACCAGTCCATTGCAGCTCACTAATGCTTAAGATATCAATTTTTATGCATTCCATTTCATTTTTGACAACTTCCAATTTTCCTAGATTCATGCTTCATACATACCATATTCTGATTATCTATGCATATTTGCAGCTATTTCTCCTCAATTTGAGTGGTGCCACATCAGCAAATGGAGGTCTTGAAAGCTTTACCTTATTCGTGTCATCAAGGCTGGTTCTACTCTGATGATGCAACTTTTTCCTGGTTCTATTTTGAGAGCTTTCCAACATAAGTGGCTTATCTTCCTGCACTGTATTGGAAAATGATTCTGGGCTATTTATAAAGTTGCAAAGTAATGTATCAGACAGTGTGTCTCTGCTATTAATAAGGTTTTCCCTGGCCAATTCTTTGAGAAGTGGATGGCCTCCTCCTTCTTCCTAGTGTGTCTCAGTCTGTAAGCTGTTGAAACCTGTGCATCATGTGCAATGCTGCTGGGTTTGAGATACCAGTGGCACAGCCTCAAGCCTCACAGCAACACACCAGCACAGTAGGACAAACTGACAGACAAGTCTGTCTCCCTTAGCTGTTCAAAACCTCTCCACCTTCCCCACCCTCCCTTTACATAGATCCCTGCCTCTTTCCCACCAGTTAGGAGGGCCATGGCCTGGGTTCCTGGCCTTACCTGGGTCCCTGACTCTGCTTCCTCACTCTGTCTGTAATGATCAGAGCCAAGAAAAACCTATGAGGGCAGTTCTACTCTGTCATATAGGGTTGCTATGGGTCAGAATCAACTCTATGGCAACAAACAAGGGGGATGGGATAGTTATGGATGTAGAAGTGCTATATATTCCAGAGACCTGTGAAAAGAGAGTTTATTATATTTGTTTATTAATATATAGTATATATGCTTAAATTTTAACTCAGAAAACTATATACAGATATGCACAGCATAATGTCCATTTGGGCATCCTAGGACAGCACATACTTTTGTGGTCCCATAAGAAGGTAATAGAGTTCCGAAATTGCAATTGGAGAATGGGACATAGAGGAAGGAAGTACTTTGGTAAGCACTGTAGATTCTATTTGTCGCTCACTAGCTTTCCAGGTCTAGCATCTAAGGTGTCCTGGCACTTGACACCAGAGCTGCGTGTCCCACTACACTCACCTCAGGCAGGGACTGCTCAGATGCCACTGGAGCCACAGAGGGGGAGGGCCTGCAGGCCACTGCCCCACTTGTCCAGAGCTTGCTGTGAGTCATGCCCCACCCTAGGTCATGGTTCTTCCCGTGGTGGTGGTTGCTAAGTGTTCCTGGCTAAGGTGACTTCAGCAGTGGTGGGAGGAGGATCAGGAAAGGCATCAGGGTGAGAAGGAGGAGGAGGCAGAGGAGGTGAAGGAGAGGCAGATTGGGCTTGAAGAGTTTAAATCTCATTGAGGGGTAGGGAAGGCAGGCAGGGAAGACGAAAAGGAAGGGAGCTAGTGTCTCTACCACTGGTGCGCACTGTGGTGCAGGCCTGGCTAGGCTCCCAGAGGGAGGGTGGCAACCACGCAGGACCAGTGACAATGGAGCCAATATTTTCATGCCGTCTCTCAAGACTCAGTGGTGCCGGCACAGTTCCTGGACCTATCCTATTTGCCTCTCTCTTGTACATGATGTTGTGTTCCACAAAGGCCAAATCACATAATGTCCTATTTCACAGAATGCATGATGGACTTTAAGTGACACATACCTGTTTATTCGTTATCTAGCTTATATTTAGTACTTTTAACTACTATTTTCATAAAGTTTTGAAATTAAACTATCATTTTAAGAAAGCATCTAGTTTGGAAGGGTACAAATACCATTGTAGTCAAGGTCTTGGTGATTGTAAGAATAACTTCTAATTGGAGATTGTTCCTATTTTAGTGGACTGGGCTTGACAAGCTCTGCCAATGAACAATTCAGGCAAAAACTCAAAAAATGTTTAAGTCTTTATCTGGATAATGGAATGATTAATATCAGCTCATCTCTTTAGGTGCCTATGAACAATGACTATTCAAAATTATTGTAATGATGAAATATTACATGCCATACAAATGTTTGTTCGACAGGAAAAATAGCAATTACACTTTATATCCTACCAAATGCCCCCACTTTAAATAAAGTAAAATTCTCCTCCAAGCCTCTGTGTAATTTATTGCCAAGTGCACAAAATATCTCAATTTACCTATACTACCTCCTGCTGACATTTAACTCATTACAATGTAAAATGTTTTAAAAGAGCTTTGACAACTAAAGGGGCTAAATACATAATCTAGTTCTTTTATATTCTCCCTTCTCCACTACACCCTCTCTCTTCCTTTTAATAAAATATATATATTAGTGCGTCTGTGAAGTCTTCAAAACTGCTGAGGATAGAGAAAAATAAATCTTTTCGATTCTGAATTTCTCTGGCATTTCTACCTCAGTCTCACTTTCATTATGCTGTTAGATACAACTAGGAATTTTAATTTTTAAAAGAAATAATAACAGCTGAAATTTGTTTTGCATTTCCAAGGAGTATTTATCATGACTATAATAAGAATGTACATTTTTTTTAGAGTTTAGAAATGACACCTCTTAACTAGAGAAAACAATAGGGCAGCAAGGGTGAGTGATTTAAGAGAGACCTCAGAGTAATTCAGTGTCTAAACCAAAAATTCCCCAGGATTTACAATCCAAATATTTGTTTACAAGCTTCTCCTTCTCCTAAATTCCCTTTGTTGGTAACCTGTGTGCCCTCTATAAATTTATGTTATTCTACAGAGTTAGGACCAGAGTTACCTCCTTACCCAAAACAGACTGGATAAATGCCCAAGACTAAGTTTTGAAGGAGAGGCCCACACTTTGTCTCTCTTCTTCCTGGAAATATGTTTACACTTAGTAAACATGACTTCATTTAGTGTCACTTCATTTAGTGTTTCCCTTTTTGTATTTTCTCCATATTGTATGATCATAATTATTATTTTTTTAATTCCACTGTTCTTCTCTTTTTACTCTCCTTTCTGTGGATTTTATAGCAGTACCGTCTTTTGCAACTTATGGCACTGGTGTCTCACAGGGGGTAAACATTATTCCATGTGTCAGTAGCTAAAGCTTGGGCTTTTCTTTCTTGGCAAGAGTTGGGGAAAATTCTCAGCTTTCTGTACTTTCTCTTCTTTATTGGGTCCTTCACTGGCTTACAGGAAATCTGGTCCTATTCTATTGAATATATGTAATAAAGGCACCCCAAAGATGATCTTTGTGATGTTTCTCAGTGACTACCCAAACCAAACCAAACCCAGTGCCATCAAGTCAATTCTGGCACACAGCGACCTCAACTGGGTTTTTAAGGCTGTAAATCTTTACAGAAGTATATTGCCCATCTTCCTCCCATGGAGCAGCTGGTGAGTTTGAAACACCAGCCTTCCAGTTAGCAGCCAAATGCCTTACACATTATGCCACCAGAACTGCCCCTTCGATAATTGATATAAAGTAGTTCCTTCCTAGAAAAAAAAAAAAGGACACATAAAAAGGAGGAAGAAAGAACAATTATGGAGTTGCTAGATCATTACTGCTACTACTAATACTACTTGTAACAAAAATGGGAGCAGAAACACCAATGATAGAAGTAAGTACCATCTGTGAACCCATACCATGAGCTGTGCCTTGTGCGAAGAGCTTCCCATATTGTATTTAATTTTCGATAGCCTTACAAATGCAGACTGATTTAAATGATTTGTGTTGTTGTTGTTGTTAGGAGCCATCTTATCAGTTCCTACTCACAACAACTCTATGTCCAACAGAACGAAATACTGCCCGGCTCTGCGCCATCCTCACAATCGTTGCTATATTTGAGCCAGTTGTTGCAGCCACTGTGTCAATCCATCTCACTGAGGGACTTCCTCTTTTTCACTGACCTCTTTTTCACTGACTTTACCCAGCATGATGTCCTTCTCCAGAGACTGGTCCCTTCTGACAACATGACCAAAGTAGGTGAGACAAAGTCTGGCCATTCTCACTTCTAAGGAGAATTCCAGCTGTATTTTCCTCCTGATTAACACGACCAAAATATGACATGAGATGCTCGCTTATAAGGATCTTTCTGGCTAACTTCTTCCAAGAGAGATTTGTTCATTCTTCTGACAATTCATGATATATTTAATATTCTTAATTAACACCATGATTCAAAGGTATCAATTCTTCCTTGGTCTTCCTTATTCATTGTCCTGCTTTCCCATGCATATGACGCAATTGAAAATACCATAGCTTTGTTCGGGCACATCTTAGTCTGTAGAGTAACATTTTCCCTTTTTAACACTTTAAAGAGATCTTTTGCAGCTGATTTGCCCAAAGTGGTATGTCATTTGATGTCTTGACTGTTGCTTCCATGGACATTGTGAATCAAAGTAGAATGAAACCCTTGACAACTTTAATGCTTTCTTCATTTATCGTTATGTTGCTCATTGGTCCCATTGTGAGGATTTTTGTTTTCTTCATGTTGAGATGTAATCAATCCATACCGAAGGCTGTAGTCTTTGATCTTCATCAGTGTTTCAAAACTTCTTTGTTCTTAGCAAGAAAACTTGTGTCATCTGCATATTGCAAGTTGTTAAAAAGAGTTTTCCTCCATTCCTGATGTTGTATTCTTCTTCATATAGTTCAGCTTCTCAGATTATTTATTCAGCATACAGATTAAATCAGTATGGGAACAGATACAACTCTGATGCACACCTTTCCTGTTTAAACTACTCAGTATACCCTTGTTCTATTTGAACAACTGTCTCTTGGTCTATGTAAGGTTCTGCATGAGCACAATTAAGTGTTCTGGAATTCCCATTCTTTGAAATGCTGTTCATAATTTGTTATGATCCACATAGTTGAATACCTTTGCATAGATAATCAAACACAGGCTATATCTTTCTGGTATTCTCTGATCTCAGCCAAGACCCATCTGACATCAGCATGAATATCCCTTTTTCCAACTCTCTTCTAAGTCCACCTTGAATTTCTGGCAGTTCCTGTTGGTGTGCTAGTGCAACCATTTTTAAATCATTTCTGCAAAATTTTACTTGTGTGTGATATTATTTGATAATTTCTACATTCTATGGATCACTTTTCTATGGAATGGGCATGACTAATGATCTCTTCCAGTCAGTCAGGCAGGTAGCTCTCTTCCACATTTCTTGGCGTAGATGAATGAGCACATCTACCACTGAATCCATTTGCTGAAACATTACAATTTTTATTCTGTCATTCCTGGAGCCTTGTTTTTCACCAATGCCTTCAATACAGCTTAGAATTCTTCCTTCAGTATCATGGGTTATTATTATTATTTTATTTATTTATTTTTAAATTTTTGCAGTGTTCCCTCCCCTCCCCTTCCACCCCTGGTAACCAAAAAAGAAAGGTTCCTTCCATATATAAACCTTTCCTTGACTTTTTACAATAATGAACTAATACAATATTTGTCCTGTAATTGACTTATTTCACTCAACATAATGTCCTCCAAGTTCATCCACATTATACGGTGTTTGGCAGATTCTACATTATTCTTTAGGGTTTCATAGTATTCCATTGTGTGTATGTACCATAGTTTGGTTATCCATTCTTCTATTGATGGGCACCTACGTTGTTTCCATCTTTTTACTATTGTAAATAATGCTGCAGTGAACATGGGTATGTATATATCTGTTCTCGTCCTGGCTCTCACTTCTTTAGAATATATACCTAGTAATGGATTGCTGGCTTAAATGGTACTTCTAATTCCAACTTTTAAAGGGATCACCATACTACTTTCCACAGTGGTTATATCATTTTACAACCAGCAGTGTACAAAACAAAAGACTTAGTTAAACAAAGTCTTGTTGAATTTTGCTATTAGAGCTGGGGCCAGATGGTATCTCATTGCTGTTTTGATTTGCATCTCCCTAATGGCAAGTGATCATGAATATTTCTTCATGTGTTTGTTGGCCCCCTGAATATCCTCTTTGGTGAAGTGTCTACTCATGTCTTCTGTCCATTTTTTAATCGGATTGTTTTTCTTTTTGGTGTTGAGGTGTAGGAGTTTTCTATAAATTTTAGAGGTAAGTCCCTTGTCAGGTATGTCATTGCCAAATATTTTTTTCCCATCTCTAGGTTCTCTTTATACTCTTTTGGAGAAGCCTTTGAAAGCACATAAAAATATAAATTTTAGAAGGTCCCATTAATCTAGTTTATCTTCTGCTGTTTGTGCATGTTGAGTTATGCTTCACAGTCTATTTATGCCATAGATGAAGGCCCCTAAATTTGCCTCTATTTTTTCCTTGAGGAACTTTATAGTTTTAGGTTTCACATTTAAGTCTTTGATGCATCTGGAGTTAGTTTTTGTGTGTGGTGTAAAATACAGATCTTGTTTCATTTTTCTGCAAATGGATATCCAATTTTGTCGGTACCATTTATTAAAGAGACAACCTCTTGCCCATTTAATGGATTTTAGCCCTTTGTCAAAAATCAGCTAACCATAAATATATGGATCTATTTCTGGGTTCTCAATTCTGTTCCACTGGTCTATGCGTCTGATGTTGTACCAATACCAGGCTGCTTTGACTACTGTGGCTGTATAGTACGTTTCGCGATCCGGGAGTATGAGCCTTCCTACTTTGTTCTTCTTTTTCAGTAGTGCTTTGCTTATCTAAGGTCTCTTTCTTTTCCATAAAAAATTAGTGATTGGCTTTTCCTTATCTTTAAAGAATGTTGATGGAATCTGGATTGGGACTGCATTGAATGCACAGATTGCTTTGGGTAGTATTGACATTTTCATGATTTTCAGTCTTCCTATACATGAGCATGGCATGTTCTTCCATTTATGTAGATCTCTTATGGTTTCTTGAAGTAGCTTTTGTAGTTTTATTTGTACAGGTCTTTTGTATCTCTAGTGAGATTTATTCCCAAGTCTTTTCTTTTTTGGTAGCTATTGTAAATGGTATTGGTTTCTTTATTTCTTTTTCAGCAATCTCTTTGCTGGTGTAGAGGAATCCAACTGATTTTTGGATGTTGATCTTGTATCCTGCTACTATACTAAATCTGTAATAGTTCCAGTAGTTTTTTTTTTTTTTTTTTTTTACTGAGTCTCTTGGATTTTATATGTATAGGATCATATCATAAGCAAATAGGGATAGTTTGACTTCTTCCTTACCAATTTGGATGCCTTTGATTTCCCTTTCTTGCCTTATTGCCCTGGCTAGGACTTCCAATACAATGTTGAATAGAAGTGGTGATAGAAGGCATCCTTCCCTGGTTCTTGTTCACAAGGGGAATAGTTCAGTCTTTCTCTATTGAGAACAATGTTGGTTGTTGGTTTTGCGTAGACGCCCTTTATTATGTTGAGGAATGTCCCTTCTTTTCCTATTTTGCAGAGAGTTTTTTATTTTTTTAAATAAGGAATGGGTGTTGAATTTTATCAAATGCTTTTTCTGCATTGATTGATATGATCATGGGTTTTTCTTTCTTTTGTTTTATTATGTGATGGATGACATTAATAGCTTTTCTAATGTTGAACCATCCTTGCCTACCTGATATGAACCCCACTTGGTCATAATGTATTATTTTTTGGATATGTTGTTGGAGTCTATTGGCTAAAATTTTGTTGAAGATTTTTGCATCTATATTCATGAGGGATAACGATCTGTAGTTTTCCTTTTCAGTGATGTCTTTGCCTGGTTTTGGTGTCAAGGTTATGCTTGTTTCATAAAATGAATTTGGGAGGATTCCATCCTTTTCTGTGTCCTGGAATAGTTTGAGTAGAATTGGTGTCAGTTCTTCTCTGAATGCTTGGTAGAATTCTCCAGTGAGTCGCCCAATTCATTTCTTATTCATGTTATTTGTATTCTTTTTCTCTTTTCCTTTGTTAAATTTGCCAGTGGTTTGTCATTTTTTTTAATCTTTAAAAAAAAAAAAACAACTTCTAGTCTTGTTGATTTTTTCTATTGTTTTTCTATTTTGTTTCATTTATTTCTGCTTAAATCTTTATTATTTCTTTTCTTCTGGTGACTGTAGGCTTTTTGCCACTTTTTTCCTAATATTCAGAGATGTCAGGTTAAGGTGTTGATTTTCTTCTTCTTTGATGTGTGCATTCATTGCTATATATTGGCCTCTGATCACTGCTTTTGCTGTGTCCCAAATATTTTTGTATGTTGTGTTTTCATTCCCATTTGATTCAAGGAATTTTTTAAAATTTCATTTTATATGTCTTCTATTACCCAGTTAGGACCTCTGGTGGTATAGTGCCTAAGGCATTTGACTGCTAACCAGATAGCTGGTGGTTCAAACCCACCAGCCACTCCTCGGAAAGAAGGTTGGCCAATCTACTTCCATAGTGATACCACCTTGGAAACCCAAGGAGGGGTAACTATGAGTCAGATCTGACTCAATGGCAGTGAGTTTGGTTTTTGGTTTTTATTACCCAGTCATTTTCAAGGAGGGTGTGATCCAGTTTCCATGTGTTTGCTCTTTTTCTGTTGATCTTCCTATTGTTGATTTCCAATTTTATAGAATTGTGATCTGAGAAGATGCTTTGCAGTATTTCAATGTTTTTACATTTATTAAGGCTTGCTTTATGGCCTAACATAAGGTCTGTCATGGAGAATGTTCCATGTGCACTGGAAAAGAATGTATATTGTGCTGTTGTTGGGTGAAGTGCTCTGTAGATGGCTATAACATAAAGTTGGTGGATTGTGTTATTTAGTCCTTTCATGTCTTTGTTGAGTTCCTTTCCAGTTGCTCTATCTTTGATTGAAAGTGGTGTATTAAAGTCTCCTCCTATGACTGTGGAGTCATCTATTTGTCTTTCTAATTCTGTTAAAGTCTGATTTATATATTTTGGGCCTCTTAACATTGGGTGGGTGCCTAGATATTTATTATGGTTTTGTCTTCTTGTTCAATCGATCCTTTAATCATTATATAATGTCCTTCCTTGTCTCTTATGGTGGTTTTGTCTTAAAGTCAATTGTATCAAAAATTAATCTGTCACTTCTGCTCTATTATAGTTGTCGTTTGCTTGATGTATCTTTTTCCAACCTTTGATTTTTAGTCTATTTGTGTCTTTCTCTCTAAGATGTGTCTTTTATAGACAGCATTGGAAAACAAAACAAAACAACACCTCACTGCAGTCAAGTCAGTCTTGACTGGTAGTGACCCCTCCTTGGGTTTCTGAGGTGGTATCTCTATGGGAGTAGATTGCACAATATTCCTTCTGAGGAGTGGCTGGTGGGTTTGAATCGCCAGCCTTCTGGTTAGCAGTCAAACGCCTTAGACACTACACCACCAGAGCTCCTATAGATAGCATAATGATGGATCGTGTTTTCTTATTCTGCCTGCAACTCTCCATGTCTTGAGTGGTGCATTTAATCCGTTGACATTCAGTGTAAGTATTGACAAGTATGAATTTGTTGCCGCTATTTTTTAATGTGTTTTATTTATGTATTTTATGGTGTTGCTGATTTCTTTGTTCCATACAATTTTCTGTGCTGAGTTCATTTTTTTATGGATTGCTTATCACTTCTTTTGTTGCTATTGCTTTAGTATTTGCTAAATAATTGTGCTTGTCCTCTTTTTTACTGTGATATGAAAATTTATCACTTTTCTTTGAGGCTACCCTGTGATTTATAATTTTCTCCCTGAGTTTAGAGCAGTCCATTCTATCTTGAAATTCTGTTGACTTCCTCGCCATTTAAGAGTTCTGTAACTACACTATTTCCCCCCTCATTTTGGTTTGTAGTTGTCCTCATTTGCCAATTGATGTCTCTGGTTCCCTGTTTACAATCTTGTAA
>NW_006921924.1:1540494-1542140 GCF_000298275.1 Orycteropus afer afer
CTCTGGTTCCCTGTTTACAGTCTTGTAGGCTTAATTTACTTTTGGTACTTCTATAACTGGGTTGGTTTCTGGGTTATGTCATCATGTGTGTTGATCATTGGTTGTTGTTTGCTGCTGTTGGTTCTCTGTCCAAACGACTCCCTTTAGCATCTCTTGTAAGGTTGTTCTGGTTTGAACAAATGCCCTTAATTTCTGCCTATTTGGAAATCTCCTAAATTCATCATCATATATGATGGACAATTTTCCTGGATATATAATTCTTGGTTGGAAATTTTTTCTTTCAAGGTTTTATATATACCATCCCATTGCCCTCTCACCTGCATGGTTTCTGCTGACAAATCAGAGCATAGTCTTATTGGTTACCCTCTGTAGGTAACTTTTTGTTTTTCCCTTGCTACTTTCAGGATTCTTTCTTTGTCTGTGGTTTTGGTGAGTTTGATGATGATATGTCTTGATGAATTTCTTTTGTGGTCTATTCAGTTTGGGGTTTGTTGGACTTCTTGAATGGATATATTCTCATCTTTCATCATACCAGGAAAATTCTTTTCCAACAAATCTTCGACTGTTTTCTCTGTAGTTTTATCTGTCTCTTACTGTTCTGGAATTCCGATTACACACAGTTTTTTTTTTTCTTTTGATGGTATCCCACATGAACCTTAGGCTTTTTTCATTTTGTTTTGATCTTTTTTCTGATTGATCTTTCCAGAGAAGTCTTGAGGTATTTGTCTTCAAACTCACTAATTCTGTCTTCCGTTGATTCAGTTCTACTCCTTTGCCTGTTCAATTTGTTATCTGTTTCTGAAAATTTAGTATTAATATTCTCAATTTCTATCTGTAGATTTTGTGTCATTTCTAATTTTTCATTTATTTTGTCATTTTGTTTTTGTATTGTCTCCTGGAATTGTTCTAGGTTTTTCTCTGTTATTTTCCTTAATTCTGTCAGTGTTTTCCTTGATCTGTCTCTCAGTCCATTGAAGGTACCTAAATATAATTCTTTTGAGTTCCTTGTCAGGGAGTCCAATGCTACTTCTTCCTTAGGGATTTGTTCTGGGTCTGTATCCTGGTCCCTTGTATCTCCTGCTTTATCTTGCTTCTTTGTGTGGACTGTGATGGTCTGTTTTCTCTGAGACATTGTGATATTTTTGTTTATATTTAATTGGTGATTGTATGTTGGAGCATTGTGCCCAAGATTTCGGTTTTCTTTGTTTTGTTTGGATGTTGTGTGTGTAAGCAGGTTACTATGCTCCTCTATTTGCTAGTTGGCAGCACTTACACACTCACCACCTGCCTCCTTTCCAGTTGTCAGCCTCTCATATGTCTTTGTCCTTGACAAGTAGAGTCTATTCTTAGGTCCCTGGAATCTGAATGAGAATGCTGTCACTTTAAATATCCAAAATCACCACCACTGGTAAACATTCAAAATGGCTGCACCCTCTGGACAGCCAATAGTCCACAGCTGTTTTTCTCCTTCTTTGCTATTTCCCTTTTTAGTCATCAGCCAGTTCAGTCATGCATTCAGCCTTTGGCAAGCAGGGCTGATTTTTAGTTTAATTCTCAGGTCTTAACACCACTTGAGGGCTCTGGTGGTGCAGTACTTAAGGCATTTGAGTGCTAACCAGAAGGCTGGTATTTCAAACCCACCAGCC
>NW_006921924.1:1545690-1562575 GCF_000298275.1 Orycteropus afer afer
TTCATCATTTCTTCTATTCTCTTTAGCTATTCTACATTAAGAGCAAGTTTCAGAGTCTCTTCTGACATCCATTTTGGTCTTCTTTCTTTCCTGTCTTTTTAATGACATTTTGCTTTCTTCATGTATAATGTTTTTGATGTCATCCTACAGCTCATGTGATGTTTGGTCATTAATGTTCAATGCATCAAATCTATTCTTGATATGGTCTCTAAATTCAGGTGGGATATATCAAAGGTCATATTTTGACTCTTGTGGACTGCTTTTAATTTTCTTCAGCTTCAACCTGATCTTGCATATGAACAATTGATGGTCTTTTCCTTTGCCCCTGGCCTTATTATGACCAGTGATGTTGAGATTCTTTAACATATCTTTCCACAAATGTAGTCAATTTGATTCCTGTGTATTATATCCAGTGAGACCCACGTTTAAAGTCATTGCTTCTGTTGAAAAAAAAATGTATGTCCTTGAATAGGTCACATGTCTAGCAAAATTCTATAGTGTTATTTCTATCACCAAGGCCATATTTTTCTATTACTGACCCTTGGTTTGAACTTTCACATTCCAGTCACCTGTAATTACCAATGTATCTTGATTGTATGTTTGATCAATTTCAGAGCTGCAGACTGATATGTAGTGTTATTTAAAGTAAACTTTACTCATAGTAAACCTACTTTTAATAAAGCAAACACCAATCATGTTAAGTTTCCATTATTTTTCAGCCATTATCCTGAGTGTTCATCCGGGAACGAAATTGATCAAGATAAATACACACATAGGCAATTTACCATAACCTTACAGTCTTTCTTCAGGCCATCAAAGCCCAACTGCACCATAACAAGGTCTTTGCTATTTCAATGAGCATTTGGATAGAGGTGGTAGGGATTTCTGTATAGAAATTCTTACTATGGTGATGATTTCGTGTAGTAATCAATGAGAAGGAAAATGTAAGATTTTCAAAGTTATTTTTATCTAATAAAAAATAAGATGGCAAGGATTCCCCTATTTTGCAGGTGTGAGAATAAAGGATTAAAAATATGCAGCATGAGAGTACCAGGGATGTGTAAAAGTGAGGTGGGTGAAGGTAAGAGTAGTATTTTATAACACTGCCTGCCACCTTGTCAGTTAAATTTACCTTTTTCCAAGCCTATTCATGATTCTATTTGAATAAATACAATAGCTGAAGGGAAAGAAAAAGGTGCAACTTTTTGATTTGTCAGGTTGAAAAATGATGAGGGCAATCAAAATGGATGGGGGAGTGCATTTTAAGTAGTATATGTTTGTGAGAGTGATTATCTGCATTTTTTTCTGGTTTGTTTACAGATAGGTAATGTTATGCCTCTGTGATATTTAAAATCATTTTTTTGTTTGGTTCCTAAACTGCTAGCAATGATTATGATTCTAGCAATACTAAAACATGTCAAAGGCTTTCACTTTGATTACTAGTCTAGTGGGATTAGAAATAATCACAATACCTAAAATGAAAGGAAAGAGTAAGGGGCAAGCTATCTCCTTGGTGTGAACAAGGTTTTCTACCTAAAGAATAGTATCTGTAGAGTCTCTAATAATCCACATTAAATCCATATGGAAAGATTAATTTTTGAAACTCTGAACTCTGATATATATATATATACCCTTTTGTGATATATATATCACAAAAACCCTGCTGGCACAAATCTTAAGCTCTCACCTGCTAACTCAAAGGTTGGTGGTTCAAACTCATCCAGGGACTTTGCTGGAGAAAGACCTGGGGATCTTCTCCCATAAAGATTACAGCCAAGAAAACCTTGTGAGTCAGGTCTGCTCTGTCACATGTGGTTGCTATGAATTGGAATTGACTCTATAGTACCTGAAAACAAATTATATATACATGGGATCTCTGGTAGCATAGTGCATAAGGCACTTGACTGCTAACCAGAACGCTGGCGGTTCAAACCCACCAGCCACTCCTCGGAAGAAAGATGGGGCAATCTACTTCCGTAGTGATACTTCCTCGGAAACCCAAGGAGGGGTCGCTGTGGGTCGGGTGGTTTTTTTTTTTTTTTTTTTTAATTTTATTTTGATTTGGGTGAAGATTTACAGAGTAAATTCACTTTTCATACAGCAGTTCACATATACTTTGTCTCATGTCATTGACCAAAATTTACAATGCAACAGCTCCCCTCCCACTTCCTCCCCATAGTAGTTACCTCTTCCTAGTGTCCATCCCTCCATACTCTTCTGTGCCCTGAGCTGTCTCCCTGTGCATAAGCAGCCCTTCCTTCTCCCATGATTGTTCTCTCCAGGGTGTGTGTCTACTTGAGGTAAATGTTTAACTCACTTGCCTGTTCTTTGTTTGGTTGGAAACCTCAGGTGTGGGTTCAATCCCAGACCTGAAGGGCAGCTAGGGGCCATAGTCTCAGTGGTTTCACCAGGCTCTATTGGAGGGTCGGGTGGTTTTGTATTTCACTAAAATGTTTTATGGTACCATTATAAATTAGACCTTGTTATTAAGAAAACCCATTGCCATTTTCATCAAGTCAATTATGACTGATAGAAACCCTAAAAGACAGAATAAAACTACCCATAGGGTGTCCAAGGCTGTAAATCTTTACAGAAGCAGACTGCTTCATCTTTCTTCTGCAGACTGGCTGGTGGATTTGAACCACCAATCTTTTGGTTAGCAGCCAAGTGTTTTATCCATTGCACCAGTAGCAGGAGTCTATTTTATTATATAGATAGCGCAAAAGGATCAGTACAGCACTCAACTTGTAACAATTAGCTTTTTTTTCTTTTTATTGTGATTTGGGTGAAAGTTTACAGAACAAATTCACTTTTCATACAGCAGCTCACACACACTTTGTCTCATGACATTGACTACAATTTCCCATAATGCAACATCTCCCCTCCCAATTCCCCCCCATAGTTACCTCTTTCCTGTGTCCTTCCCTCCATGCACTCCAGCCTCCTGAGCTGTCTCCCTGTGCATACACAGCCCTTCTATTCTTCCATGATTTGAGCTAGTAATAATTAGTTTTGTAAATAAATGTTTAATAAAATACACACACACACACATGTATATATACCATTGCCTTTGAGTTAATTCCAATTCACAGTGACTCTATGTGTTACGAGGCAGGACAGCTCCATAGGGTTTTTTTTTTTTTTTTCTCTAATTTTATAGCAGAAGATTGCTAGGCCTTTCTTCCATGGTACTACTGGTGGGTTTGAAGTACCAGCTTTTAGGTTAGTAGTCAAGTGCAAAATATTTCTACCACTTAGGGAATGCATGTATGTGCATGTGTGTGTATAGGACCTGATGAAGATGGAGAAACCCACCTACATTGATGACCCCACATCCATTGAAACATGCCAATATATTTCTTTGTCAGGTGCTTTCTATTATTCATACACTTATTCAAGTTTGTTTTCCATCTTGTCTGTGTATTCCTATGCCTGATAGGACAAAGATTGAGTTCCTTAGCTGTATAAGGTTTCTATTTCTTGTCACAAGTTACCCTCCAAACTTGGTGACTTAAAACAACAAACATTCTTATCTCACAGTTTCTTATACTCAGGAACTTGAGAACAGCTGAGCTGGCTGGTCCGGTTCAGGGTCTTCCATAGGTTACAGCCAAGATGTTAGCTAGGGCTTCAGTCATCTGATAGCTTGACTTGGAGGCTGAAGGATCCACTTCCAAGATCACTCACATGGCTGTGGGCAGGAATCCTGAGGTTCATCACTTGCTGTTGTTTGGAGGCCTCAGTTCTTCACTACCTTGGCCTCTGGAGAGGTGAAAGGTGAGTGTCTTTATGACTTAATATCTGACTCCCTCCAGGTGAGTGATACAAAAGAGACAGAGAGAACAAGCAAGAAGTTGAAATGTGTGGTTTTTTAACAATGACTTCATTTCCAAAGTTGTACAACATCACCTCCATTTTATTCCATTCATTCATTAATTCATTAAAAGCAAGTTGTAAATCCAGTTTCATCTTAATCATTCCTTGTATTCACTAAAAATAAGTCACCTGAATATCTGATTTTATGCTTCTTTGGCTTCAAAGGCAACTGTGGTAGCAGGTACCTGTAGATTTTTCCTATAGTCTCATTAATGTCATAATATTATCTTATACATTATTAACAGTACTTCTAAATAGTCTTTTAAAATTTTTAAATATTTTATCTAAATAGCTTTTTGATGCTCTTTTCTGGATATTCACACCCACATTCAAAAACATCTCCTGTATCACTTTTCCAGGAAATATTTTCTCCATTCTGTGTGTGGCTGCTCACATGGGTATATTTTCTCAGTTTTACCAGTGTCTTTGGGTTTTACTGGCATTATTTTCGGCACAATTACGGATAAGACCTTTTTCTTAAGCAGGAGGCTATTTTATTATAGATGGCACAAAAGGATTAGTAGAGCACTGAATTTGTAGTAATTAGTTCTGTAAATAAATGTTTGTTCTTGTTGTTATGTGCCATTAAGTCAGACCCAACTCATAGCGACCCCTCCTTGGGTTTCCGGGGTGGTATCACTACAGAAGTAGATTGCCCAACCTAAAGTTAATAAACCAAAAACCAAACCAATTGCCATCAGGTTGATTCCAATACATAGCCACACTATAGGACAGAATATAACGGCCCGATAGGGTTTCCAGGACTAAATCTTTACAGAAGCGGACTGCCTCATCTTTCTCCCACATAGCAACTGGTAGGTTCAAACCATTGACCTTTTTGGTTAGCAGCCAAATGCTTTAACCACTGCACCACCAGGGCTCCTTTTAATAAAGTTAATAGTAATTATTATTTTATGAAAACATATAATATACTGTAAATAGTTTTTCGACATATATAATGCAACAAAACTCATAAAATCATAAAGATTTTGTCTAGGAGGAAAAATGGAGAATGTATAGTCAGCCAATTCAGTAGAGAAAACTGAAAAACTCAGTTTTTGGACAAAGATATGTGATAATGTGGTAGGACATCTTGAGCACAAAGGAAGGCACTAAATAATTTTAACTAGCTGAGGATAATGCCAAGCTACAGATTGTCACCATGGCTTATGATGACACCAATGACACTGGCCTCAGTGTCTTTTTTTGAAGGTGGCTATTATTATTTTCAAGATCTCTGGTGCTATAGTGGTTAAAGGATCTGGCTGCTAACCAAAAGGTTGATGGTTTGAACCTACCAGCTGCTCTGCAGGAGAAAGTTGAGGCAGTCTGCTTTTGTAGATTTATAGCCTTGGAAAATCTGTGGGGCAGGTGTCCCAAAGGGTGGCTATGAGTCAGAATTCACGTGATGGCAGTGGGCTTTGGGTTTATTATTAATTTCAATGGAATCAGAGATACAATTTTTCTTTAACTTATTATTGAACAAGTCATCCATTTTATTATGCATTTATTTAAGAGTTAGTCATGCTGCTTCTGTTGTTTTCAAATATATTACCTATTTTGATCTTTACAAAGATCTTGAGCAATAGATGAAAGTGTAACCTACATTTTATTAAATTCAAAAACAGAGGCCAAGTAAATTTAAGTGACCTTAGCTTTTGTTCTTTCCACTACACTATGTTGTCTTCTTAGTCCATAATTTATATATATTTACTGATTTATGCCCTACCTTCTCCCCCCACAAGGATTTAAAATGTCTTAAAAAATTCATATAATACAAAAAGGCTGAAACAGAAAGTAAGGAAGCTCATTCAGAGCAAGAGAAAAATAAAACAAAGCCAGGAGTGACATAAACGCACAGAACTAGTGCCACAATGTCAGTGCATCTGCCAGAAGTAGGCCAAACATTTACCTGTGAGTTACCTATCATTTAATGCAGAGGCGGGCACATGATTCACAGTGTACAGAAGATAGAAATAAGCCAGTTGCAGAAAAGAAAAAAAAAACTATACCTGGTACTGAGGTATAAGAAAATTTCCCAAGGCATTGTCATAAGAAGAATATTATATAATATGATGAACAATATCCTCAATAACAGCCTTACAATAAATACAATGAAATATTTCATATCATTGTTCCTTAAAGGCTTCTTCAAGGTAGGCCAATGACATCAACAAAAATAATTCTATATGAATCCTATATGATTTGATTCAAGTACACAGCTTTCCGGCTTGTCTAGCTTAATCCAAGGATACATTTTTGTTGAAGAGAGAAATAAATGGACAGCATGATTTTAAGGTAATCCTGTTTAAATCTTATTTTTCTCAATCACATTTTTAATAAACACTGATTTGAAGTAGGTCTGAAGTATCCTTTTTAACATGAAGTGATGTGATCGTTAAGTATAGACCCATATGCTTTACAATCAATGTTTGTAATCAGGGCATAGAAATGACTTATCAATGAAAGAAACCTGAGAGTGAATGTTTAAAAAGAACATTTCATTTATGTAAAGGTGGGTTGAGGTTTGGCAAGGTAGGTATATTTTAAAATAAAGTGAGGTCTGCTTTGGTACATAGATAAACATGAAAGTGGTCTGAAAGTTCTATGGCACATTCAACAACTCTCATCTGGAGGAAGGAAAGCTCAATGAATCACCCATAATGCTTCTAACACCAGGCATACAGCTTTCCAACCAACCTTCTAGAATAAGTTGATAGGAAAGTATACAGCAAGGGATCAAATTAGATTGATTCATTAGATAGTTTCATTAGTTATGAGTCAGTTTAATATTATGGGATGTTTACCAAAAATAATAACTAATTTTGGCATACTGAAAGCCATTTTTTCTGGCAATCATTCACTAGCAGAGACTTTAGTCTATTAAGCCCATAGCTTGTGGAACTCCTGTCTTTTCTCTCCTTTCTAACTTATAAGATCATCTCCATTTCTATATGGCTTATTCTTTCAATGATATTTTCCTAATATCCTTAATTTCTTTATCTAGTTGTCCTTACATCATATTATCCTATTAAATACAACTTTGATTTACTCCAACTGTCTACCTTTATGAGTCTTCAGAAAGACACTGAATACTGTTAAGAAAGAAAAGGACAGAACTGTGTAAATTGTTGCCAAATGAAAAGTACAATCTTGGGAGGTAGGGAGTGGAATCAGGAATGGGAATATGAGGCATTCAGAACACTGGGAATTCTCTATTTCTTGATCTGTAAACGCCAATGTTTGTAATCATAATTATTCACTGTGCATTTATGTTTAATTCACTTTTCTGTATGAGTGGTATATTTCTCTGTAAAATATTTACATGAATGAATAAATGAATGAATGATTAAACAAATAAATCATTCCCCTTTTCAGAGGACTCCTTAATGCTACCTGCCACTATTTTTACACTTCCCTAGTCAACGCTTTGTTCCATTCTCTACAATAGCTATTTAAAAACTCTTTAACCCTTTCAACCTTTCAACTTTCTGCAGCTGATTACCTTATACATACTACACAGAGAAAATAGACACCATTAGATCCCCATCCTCCTGCGGCCATCTCACTGTTACCAAAGCAAAAATCCTGTCTCCAGTCACATCTATCTTTTCCTCTTTCTCTTCTTTCTCCCTTTCCAAGGTTAACCACTGGACATGTGAGCTGAGCGTCATTCTTTATCTTTGTAGGAATCTTGCTTTATGGAAATTCCTCTTCTCTTGAGTTGTCACCCTTTCCTCTTTTGTTGGCTCATTCCAGGTATCTACACTCACTAATGCCCTCACAGACAAATATAACTTATTATACTTGAATTTTTTTTTGAGACAATGAGAAGTTTACTTAGATCTCAAGTAACCTTTTCTGCTACTTTATTTGCATCTTGCCTCCTTGAAGAGATGAACAAAATTTAGGTTTGTTTTGTTAAACTACAGATCTTGTCAAATTATGTATCGGGAGTGAGTTCACATTTTGAAAGCAGTATAGCTTAAGTTTCCAGGGCTAGACTACCTGAATTCAAAATTCTTCTTCCTCCTGTTCTTTTTTCTTCTATTTTTTATTTGCAAGAGTTATACACTTTGTCAGGTGTGTAACCTGTTATACACCTTTTAAGTCCAAAATTCTTCATCTGAAAATGGGGATATCAATAGTACTTTCCTTCTAGGGTTGCTGTAATAGTTGAATGAATGCATGTCAATTATTATTATTATTACTACTATTTACAATGTTGTTAAAACCACTCTAAAATGTTGGACAATCTTTTGGTAGGAGGTGAGTGGGAGAAAAGTTTCCATTGACTATTTCTTGTTACTTCTTGGGTAAAATTATAGTAGTAGAGGTTGGGCTCTAATTTAAATAAATAAATCACCTGCAACATTTAAGCTATACTTACATCACACTATAAAATGTTGCTCCGATTCTGCTATTCAATGATTTTGTGATTTCGAGCAACTTTCTAGATCTCAGTTTCTTCATTTTCAAAGTGAAGGAGATGGACTTGGTGCTTTCTATGATTTATTCTAGAGCTAATATTGTGTTTCTATGATTCTTTCAGTGGTAAGTGATTATAGCACTTCCTTGCTTTCTCTTATATTAGCTTTTTTTTCTTGCTCTCCTAACAATTCATTGTTTTATGTCCCTTCCTACATACTACTTTATTATGTAATATTTTTTCTCATACAATCAGCCATCATTTCCAGTCTATCATTTTACCTAATGGAATCCACTGTAACATCCACTCACTCTTTTGCAGCTTTTACAGTTTGTCATTGTAACATGCATTTTAACACCCCTCTCAAGCTGCGGCAGAAGGAAGGCTGGGCAATCTACTTCTGTAGCGAAAACGCCTCGGAAACCCAAGGAGGGGTCGCTATGAGTTGGGTCCGACTTGACGGCAAATAACAACAACAACACAACTCAAGCTGCAGAAGTTCAGCTATTCTTATGTTTTCTTGGAGTTTTGGCTGATAATTGGAGGAATAACAAACTTACTTATAAGGGTCACAGAAAACACATTTCAAGCCAAATTACATACATTCCTACTATAACAGAATATCTGTCTCCCTATATCCTCTTACTATATTCTGTTCATTTGGAAAATATAATAGTTGACTTTTCTAAAATGAAGGAGTTCTGGTGGCCCTTTGGGTAAAGCATTGGGTGGCTAACCAAAAGGTCTGTGGTTCAAAGCCACCAGCCATTCTGTGGAGAAAGATGAGGCAGGCTGTTCCCCTAAAGATTTACAGCCTTGGAAACATTCTGTGCCAGTTCTATTCTGTCCTATAGGATTGCTATGAGTCAGAATTGACTCAATGATGGTGAGTTTTTGGTTTTTTTCTAGAATGATTTTAAAAATAAACTAGTAGATGTGCTTTTGTTATTTATCCTATGATGAATAATTGTACAGTTGCTTACCTTGTATTCTTTGTATTTTTAAAAATAGAAATGATCTGAACAATTGACAATCACAACAACAAGTTGCATTATTTTTAGGATAATCTTTTGGATAAATATTTATCAAAAATGAAAAAAACATTCAGACTCTACCACAAAAGTATATTAATACAAGAAAAGATTGATTCCTCCTCTATAATCACTGAATATGCATGTGTATATTTTATTATGATCAGGGTCACTTTCTATCAGAGACACCCATCTCTCAATTATTTTGTGGTTTTTTTTTTCTTATGTCTATGCATTCATTGTTTCAATTATCATTTGGTTAAGTGGCATCTTTCCCATATTAATAAATGCATTAGGCCAAAAATGCAATCAATATGGTAATCAACTAATGTTACCTTGATGTAAAGCATTATACTTCCAGAAGACCTATATTAAAATGCAGATGTATTATCTTGGAGAAATTGCACTTTGGTGATGATTAGTATGGACTGGTTATTTTGATTACTTATTGTTATCAAATGGACCAACATCTCCTGAGGGAACCAGGGCCATATAGATTCTGGCACATGGAACATCAACTAAGTGAGAGAGGGAAGAATGGAAACACTGTTGTGAAAGATGCTGGGAACTGAGGAGAATTATGAATGCACAAAAGAGCCCTGGTGGCACAGTGGTTAAGCTCTTGGTTGCTAATTGACAAGATGCCTGTTTGAATTCATTAGCCACTCAGTGAGACAAAGATGAGGCAGTCTGCTTCCATAAAGATGTACAGACTTGGGAACCCTATTGGGCAGTTCTACTTTATCCTATAGGGTTGCTACGAGTTGGAATCCACTTGACAGCAACAAATTTAGGAATGCACAAAAATGCCAGAGATAGATAGGATTACAATATGAGATATACTCAAAAATTTTACTAAAACTTTTTTTTTAATTGTAAGCTTACTTGCCTAAAACAAAGCCCAAGACATTAGTACTTCTTGCCAAAGGTCATTTAAAAATCAAGTCTCTTCTGTTCAGATTACCAAATGTGAAATGTAGTCCCAAATTTGTTAAGATATTCCTGAGATTGTTGCATTTTTTTAGAACATATGTCAAAGAGCATATTAAACCACAAGCAAGAAGAGTGAAAACTGAGACCATCATGTTTGAGAAGTTTTTGTTCACAAACCAGGTAGTTTTCATTGACAATGGGGAGGCATTTTCTAATAATTGTTTGCCATCCTTTTTTTTAAAAAGTTCATTTTTTAAAAAAGTTAATTACACTGATATTTAAACTTTCCTTTTTCTAATCATGCTGTTTGTCACTTAGTGGTTAAAAACAGACTCTGGTGGGAGAAATGAGAAAATAACTACTGTTTGATATTAGTAGACTCCTCTCTGAGAAGCAAAAACACTTGAGGAAAGGGTGGCATTTAAAATCAAAATCACAAATTTGTCTTGTGATACCATGGATTATTTTTACCTTCAGGATAACATGTATTATAATTGCTGTCACTAACTCTTTGCTGATTCACTACTCCTTTTCTTAAAGCATTTAAAATAACCATCGAGAATCAAATAATCTTACCTCATACTCTAACACACTATAATATTGTTTATGCCCACCACTAAACTCATTTCCATGTATAAGGGTCAAGTGTCATTACATTAAAGTAAGAAAATGCACTTAGATCACATAATTTTTAGAGGACTATTGATTGCTTAGTGCAAACTAAGTAACCTAAGAGTGTGGGAAAATGATGAAAGGTGAACATTGTGGGTACCATGAATTTACCTTACCAGAACTTAGCCCAGATTTCTCAATCTTGACACTACTGATGTTTCAGACCAGATAATTTTTTGTTGTGGGGCACTGTCCTGGGCATTATGGGATGGTTAGCAGCAATCCTGTCCTCTATGCACTAGATGCTGGTAGCATATTCCCAATTGTGACAACCAAAATTGTTCCCTGGTGGCCAGAATCACCCTTGTTAGAGAACCACTGATTTAGCTGATCAATTCTGAACCTCTATCTTAATCTATCTTAATCCTTCCTTTACTGTGGTATCCTCTATATAGTTACTTCTGAGTATATGTGTGTGTGTGTGTGTATTTATGTTTTTATAACAATGTCTCTAAGTGGTTTTAGGCTGAATCATCTATGACTCTTTCCTCCCACTACAAAAATTACACTAATTTTAGGTGCTTAGAAAACTTATTTTCTAACTCACAATACTTAGAAGAATGCTTTGTGCAAAGTGCATCTTCAAAAATGTTGACTGACACTGACAACAGCTGGTCTGAGGATGTGTAGTCTTATTTTTCTCTGCTTAGTTTGGGGCATTTATTATTGTTTGTTTAATAAATAAGATACTTCCTGAAAATGCAGCTCAGCCTGCAGTTCTATAAAGAACTTCTACTTTATGGGGTCTTAAAATAGAAATATACCTTAAATTGATTTCACAGTCTTTACTCTGAGAAAACCTGCATTCTACTTGCATTAAAAAAAAAAATCATGAATAAGTGAAGTTTCATGAGACAGCCACTAATCAATTTTCAGTTTATAAACATAAAATTAAAAAAAAAAATTCCAGCTCTTTTTCTCTATTGATATATTCTGACCTTATCATGGATTCTTTAGCCATTTTAAAAGCTTTCAGTGCAAAGAGTCTGGCTCACTGTCTGGAGGGAAGAAAGCTGACAAGTTAATCAAGCAGACTGATGATGTGGTGGCTACAATAAAAAAGGTCAAAATCATGTATTATTTCTTGAAATGTATCTACTGATTTGATGATAATGTCAAGTTCAAATTTTAAAAGGCCATTTAATAGAGTGCAGAAAGGATTTTTCTAGGGGCAAAGGAATTTTGACCTAATAAAGTGAAGTTTGTGACCTAGTACAACTGTTATTCTTCTTAAGTCATTTTGTTCATTTAATTCATCTACTCATCCATTCATTCATCTATCCATCCATTTGTCCATTCATCGATTTACCACTTATTAGGCACTTACTAGCAGTAAGCTAAGTAGTAGGAAAATGACATGGAAAAATAATCATGGTCACCGTCCTTGAGCAATTTACTGACTAGTTCAATACTTCTCAATATGTATTTTGAACAACAGTGCTCCCATAAGATACTAGCTATCCACTCCACATTATTCATTATTTTCTTCATCTTCTGACTTTTCTGGAATAATTAAAACAAATCCCAATTTTTAAATATGCAAACTACTTTCTTGAGGGGAACCCAATAGAGAGAGTATTTTAAGGTTGACCTTGGAAAATAGGAGGGTCCAGAATATCTAAAAATATGGTGGTACCTTAGCAATGTAGTTAGCTGTTGCCCCCCTCATATAATGGTGCAAAATTCACTTAATGTAAATTTGCAAGGAAACAACCTTACTGAAGCAACCTGCAAAGTTAATTTCTCTGAACATATACATATGTGGGTGGCTGTAGGAAAATTTGGATTTTAAAATGTTTTAGTTACCTAGTGCTTCCCTAACAGATATATCACAAATAGGTGGTATTGAAAAACAAATTTATTTTTTGCATAGTTGTGGCACTTAAAAGTTCAAATCATGGTCTCGGCCATGACTGTTACTTCTATAGTAATAAGCTCTCCTTATTTCTGGTGAGTGCTGCCAATCCTTAGTGTTTTTTCACTTGTAGAAAATCTTAGCATGACCTCTGTCTCACCCATGCATGCATCTCTCTGTCTATTCTATTCTTTTATAACTCAGAAGTCATTATGCTTAGGACTAATATTACTGTGATATCAAGGAGCTCTGGTGGTACAGTGCCTAAGGCATTTGACTGTTAACCAGAAGGTTGGCAGTTCAAACCTACCAGCCACTTCACAGAAGGAAGAAGGGACAATCTACTTTTATAAAAATTTACCACTTCAGAAACCCAGTGGGGGTCACTATGATTCAGAATCGACTTGATGGCAGTGGGTTTGGTTTTGTTTTGGTTTACTCTGGTATGGCCTCCTTAACATAACAAAAGAAAGGTTCTATTTCCAAACAGGGTTATATTTACAGGTACAGGGGTTAAAATTTTAACCCATGTTTTAGGGGGACAAAATTCATTCCCTAACATAAGAAGAAAAGTAGCTTATTTCTGAAATGGAGGGCAAAGTTTATCATATGTAATTAATTTCAAAAGATCAACTATACAAAAGTACAGGCATACTTCTGACATGTTGTGGATTCAGATCAAGACCACCATAATAAAGCAAATATTGCAATAAAATGAGTCACAAGAATTTTTTATTTCCCAGTGCATGTAAAATATATGTTTAAATTATACTATCATCTATAAAGTGTGGATTGTAGTCAATCTGATTCCATCTGGCAAAATCACATGTATAACCACAGTTTGTGTTGTTGTAAAAAGGTATTTGCTAGAGGAAGATGGCATCTTACCTGTAGCCTACATGTTTGTTCTCTCTAGCATCTTAATGTCTGAAAAACTAGGTGCAGCAGTTTGAAGCAGGGATTCTGGAGCTGTCAATAGCTCATGAAGTTTGAGAAGGCCAGATTTAGTGGAGGAGAAAAAAAAAAAGGGAGAGGCAGGGTAAACACCTGGGAAGAATATAAATAAATGAACCTGCCCTGTGGTGCATGAGCCAATGGGATGGAGCAATGGAAAACTCCCTGGGCAGTGAAGCAGGAACACTGGGAGGCCAGCAGTGGCTCCAGAGGTCTGCCCACAGTGGTGGCTTCTATCAGTAACTTTGGGATCTGTGCTAAGTGGCCAGGCAGCATTTCTGAGAAATAGAGCAGAGACCCCTCTGGCTCAGGTTGCTAATGATTTGAGAGCAGATAGGGAAGCACACCACAGGTGGGTGGGTCCTGGGGTGAGCTCACAATGCAGGGTTGGGATCCAGCCCTTCCAGGACAGCTTTTTGGCACAGAAGGGCCCAAAGTCAGAGTTTTTGCAGCTGTTTGAACCAGGTGGAAAGTAGTGGCCCCCTAACCATTGGGGTCTTTGCTGATTTTGAACTGCAGGCCTGTGAGTGACAACATAACATCATCAGCTGCACCCAAGCCAAACCATGGAAATGTGCTACTGTTGCCTTGGACCTTTCATTATTTTTTCTTTTCCTCTTTCCTTTCCCACCTCTCCCCTGCCTCACCAAATAGAAGAACCACATTAAGCCACCACAATACCTGCTGGTCCTAACCCTAAATCCCCTTCACGATGAACAGAGACCTGGATCCACATTCCACACAGTGAATCCATGATCACAAAGAAAACTACAGAGCAACTCACCACAGCTGAATTAATAACTAAAAAAATAAAATACACCAGCTCCACCTTTGAAAACATATTAAAACATAAAATCAAGACAAAACAAATCAATGCAGAACTAACAGTTAAAGACAACAACTTCAAAATATTCAGGAAACAATGAGCAACATCAAATCAAACAAACAAAAAAGGATAAGCCAAAAGAAATAAAAATCCCAAACATAATCTCATTAAACATGGAGGAAGTGGAGGCAATAGAATTATCAGAGAAGGAATTTAGAAGATATGTTTATAGAACTCTACAAGAGCATAAGAAAACCTCAAACAGAACCAAGGAGAACACAGACAGTACCTTGGAAGAACTCAGGAAAACCATTCAAGAACAAAAGAACAAGATTAATACACAATCAGCAGTTAAAAATCCAGAAGATGAATACTAAAATTACAGAATTACACAACACAGTGGAAACACAAAAGAATATGCTAGCACTGGCTGAAGAATGCATTTCCCAACTAGAAGAGAACATAAGAGTTATATGGGATGACATGAAAAGAAACAACATATGCCTCATTGGAATTCCAGAACAAGAAGAGTCAAGACAACAAAAACAAACAAACAAACAAACAAAAAATCACTGAGAAAGTTGTGGAAGACTTGCTAACAGAAGAAAAGATACTTGTTGAAGAAGCTCAAAGAACCCCATACAGGATAGATCCCAAGAGAAAGTCACCAAAACATATTATCATCAAACTCTCCAAAACCAAAGACAAAGAAAGAATCTTAAGCAGCCCAGGAAAAAAAGAAATGTCACCTACAATGGTAAAACAGTTAGGCTGAGTACTGATTAATCAGCAGAAACCATGTAGGCAAGAAGGCAATGGGATGGCATATATAAAACACTGAAGGAAAAGAACTTCGAACCAAGAATCCTATATCCAGCCAAATTGTCCATCAAATATGAGGATGAAATCAAGATATTCTCAGAAAAACAGTAATTAAGGGATTTTATGAAAACCAGACCAATCCAACATGAAAAGTTTAAGGAAGTCCTTCCAATAGAGAACCCACAACAGAGAACAACGAAATCAGGACATGTGACATCAACACTAAAACCAAATCAGAAATAGATGCTCACAATAAGCCCATAAAACATTGTACACAAAAACCAAGGGAGTCAATCTGCTCATGACACCAGTAACAAATTTCTTAAATCTGTTGGAGTACAGTTCTTCACAATATTCTGTCAGTATCTTTTTTATTTCAGTTGGTTCTGTTGTGATGTCATCTTTTTCATTTATTTTTCTTATTTGCATCTTCTCTTTCTTTTCTTTTGGGAACAAAAGTTCTAGATACAAAACTTCCAAATGGAGACGAAAACAAGACAATGTCCTTCTAGAACAGACTGTTCAAAAAATATAGAGACAAGAATTCACTCCAAGGTAACCACAGAGAAAATTAACAATCCTCCTAAGCAAACCTAGAAGGAAGGAAAACATATGGGTTTAATAAGCCAAAGACCAACAATAAAGAAGAAAAGAGAGAAAACATTTGACAACAAAATGAACTCAGTACAGAAAAGTATATGGACCAAGGAAACTCCAACAACACGACAAAAAAACACAATAGAATGACAGCAATCAATTCATACCTATCACTATTTTATACTCAATGTGGATGCACTAAATGCACCAGTCAAGAGAAGAGAGTGGAAGACTGGATAAAAAAAGAAGACCCACTGATATGCTGCCTACAAAAAACCCACCTTAGACACAAAGATAAAAGCAAATTAAAAGTTAAGGGGTGGAAAAAAAAATATACCAAACCAGTGGTAACCAAAAAAGAAAAAGAATGGCAATATTAATTTCTGATAAAATAGACTTTAAGGCGAGAAACAACATAAGAGACAAAGAAGGTCACTATATGATGTTGAAAGGGTCAATTGACCAAGAAGACACTGCTATAATAAATATCTATGCACCCAATGAAAGTGCTCCAAAATACATGAAGCAAATATTAATTAAATTGAAATGGAAAATTGACAGCTCTACAATACTAGTAGGAGACTTTAACACATCACTTGCAAGGAGGGACAGATCAACTAGAAGAAAACAAAGATACAGAAGAACTCAACAACACAATCAGCCAACTCAACCTCACAGACATATACAGAGCAGTCTACCCAAAAAGAGTACAATTCATATTCTTCTCCAGTGCACATGGATCATTCTCCAGAATAGATCTTATGTTGGGACCTAAAAGAAGCCTCAATAAATGAAAAAACATGGAAATACTACAAAGCATCTTCTCAAACCACAATGCTATAAAACTAAATGAACAAAATGCACTGCTGTCAAGTTGGATCAGACTCCTA